>NW_026695429.1:66195-79793 GCF_029851405.1 Lichtheimia ornata | reverse complement strand
CCCTCCAAGCCGACTCTGGTATTCGAGTTACGTTGCACCATCAGAGCACGGCAGAAGCACATTTTGTTTTCAATCGTCCCTCTTTTACAATTGCACTGAGCTATTTTTCTTATAACATGTACATGTGCATATGCACAATGCACAATGCACGGATGTATGTTTATTCCACAATACCACCACTTGTATCATACAATGTATAAATTTGTATTATCAAAGATGTTGTAGTTGATGACACACTACTACTAGTACACGACCTAAGCCAAATATATACAACAATGGATAGCTATCATGCATCATCCTCAATCCCTTCAATGCCTGCATGCTGTATGATAAACGTAATGGTATAAATGTTGCTGTGAACAACACCGTAGCATTGCGCCACTTTGAAGTATGATGTGGTCTGTCGTCGGATATTTCTGCAAAAGAGAACAAGGTGCAGCTTCATGTACGACATGGATGAACCCCATCAGCTCAGCAATAGATGCAACTCAGAGCTACTTGATTCCCGAAAATACGCAAAAGCTGCTGATGGGAACGATAATAATTCTTTTGGTGGATACGATTGTATCGCGTGGACCCAAGCTTTTGCAATAAACATGTTCATCTACCCGAATAAGCATATGGCGGGGAAGAGCAACCAATGAATTTCATTTATTGATGTACCTTGTGCGCTCTTAATGTTTGTACCTGTCGGAAAGATGAAATGAGGTGTTGCTATGATATTGCATGTGTTGCTATGGATCGAGACAAGGCATAGCAACGTATACTAACGGGGTGGGGGGTTCTCATTTATACTTGGTCTATATGCATATAGAAGGACGCTTAATATCATTTGTTGTCATTAAGAGTGAAGCACCATCGTTAGCGCGCTTTTGGTTCCAAATGTAACATGGCGGGAACAAAAATAAACCCACACTGTGCTTTTTTTTCATCTTCTACTCTCTCTCGCATACACTCGTTTTTTTTCGTCGCCGGGCACGTAAAAGGTTGCTCACTCCTCTCACTCTTGCTCTCTCTTTTCTTTATTCACACTCCTTTTCAGTGTCTTCACATCCGATCTTCCAGTGTCCCTTGTTCCCCCTCTTCTCCCCGCTTTTATCCATCTTCCAATATGAGACCGGAGCTTAGACAAGCTGTAACCAAGCTCTTCAAGTACCTACTCATCACCTACGCCATTCTCTCGGTCATCTACACCGCCAGCTATCTCGTCGCGACTTACAGTGGTACCAGTCATGACTTTGGAGGCCTCTTGCCGAAAGCTAGAGACGCCCATGCTGAATCGGATCAACAAGAATCCCTCTCAACTCATTCGAACGAACAACAGCACCAGCAGCAGGAACAACAACAACAACTCGGTGACCATAGCGTTGCTTGGTCAAATGCCCACGGCGCTGTTCAAGTACTACCCGAGAATTTGATTATGAGCAAGGTCTTTTCAGAAGCTATGGGACCTAGCAACATGACGCCTTACTTTTTCCGAGCAAAGGAGACCTTTGATAAAGAAGATATCACCATGTCGACCCTGGTTACTCGAAATCGTTTTCTTGTGCTTTCTCGACTTGCAAGCAATTACAAAGGTAATGGGATGACTATTGCATGAGGAGAAGAGAAAGGAGGACTTAGATGATGCTATTATCTAGGACCCATCTCTGCTACGGTGCATGTCATGGATGATGAGACCAAGGATGAGGTGATCACCGAGTTACAGGAACTTCATTCATCCAACCCGGATATGCAAAAGTATGTCGACTTGCATTTGATTGTGGACCAATATGATCGCCAATTCAACATGTGGCGCAATGTTGCAAAGTTGTTTGCTCGCACGGATTACATTATGATGTTGGACGTGGACTTTCACCTATGCACCGACTTGCGCAAATCCATCCGTGGTAACCCTGAGATCATGGACCGGTTACGTGAAGGACGTACAGCACTAGTGGTACCTGCATTTGAGTTTGATAATTTGGATGATGGCAATGATTGGCGTACGTTCCCAACCAAAAAGGACGAGCTTATGGATTTGGTGCAAGAAGATAAGATCGGCATGTTCCACAAAGGATGGTTCAAAGGTCATGGATCCACTAATTACACCAAATGGTATGAAACGGACGACCTCTACAAGGTGACACGCTATGATTTCTCCTATGAGCCATACATCATCTACAAAAAGGAAGGCTCTCCTTGGTGTGAGGAACGTTTTGTGGGTTACGGTGCCAACAAAGCAGCTTGTCTCTATGAAATCTTTTTGTCTGGTATTGAGTACTGGGTACTTCCAAACGACTTTTTAATCCATCAGACCCATCGCTATCCTGAGGATGCACGACGCAAAGAGGTAAGTCTACTTTATGCAAACCTTTTTTTTTACATGTTACTGATCCATAAACGTTATAGCGCCAATACAACCGTAAATTGTACATTAATTATCGAGAGGAAGTTTGCTTGCGCTATGCTCGTAAATTTCATGCATCTGGTGAATGGCATACGTCACGGGCTGACAACCTCAAGGGAGAATGTGAAAAGATTCGAGGCTTCAAAAAGACAATGATGTCCACAATCAACTAGATAATTTATTTACTTTACACCATCCCTCATCCGCCATGATCTCCTCCACATGTTATTTTCCTTCCTCCTCTCATCATCCAATACCTTGGAACTGGTATTCCATCCGCTATATTCTCTTCCTCCACCAATCCATCCACGCACACACACATTATATATATATACTCTCTCACACTACCCCCTTCATATATAGCATCTCGTTGCGATTCCTTTTTTCCCGTTGTACTTTTACCTCTTCATATCTACAACTGGTTCTTTATTTTCTCTTTAGACGAACAATTGGTAAACATGGATTTCTTAATCATCTTACATTTGGACAACCATTGCTGTATACGTAGCACAATGACATGATAAGCATAATGATTGCATTGATCCAGCAGTTTAACCTATTCACGTATAGCATGCATATTCGTCACCCCCATGAGGAAAGAATTTCCTTTCAAAAGTACATAAACACTCTATTTACAACGATAGAACTAGCAGCCACAAATTAGACTAGCGATATTAAACGAGGGTAGGATCAAACCTGTTGGAGGATGGTTTAGCCTAAATCGGTGATTGCCGATCATCCGATATATACCAAAGCATGCTCGCTAAATCTGACGCCATCACGTATCACAAAACTTGATAAGAGAAACGACTACCTATCCAACGTATCCATGGCGGAGCTATTTTTTGCATTCATTGGTCAATGCATGTCATTAAAGGATTCAGGGCCATCAACCTTTGTACTGAGCTTTGGAAAGGAGGGTACATGATTATCATCCATTGCTTCCACTACTTTCGACACACATTACGGTAGATCTATATACTCAGAGTTAGCTGGTAAACACATACACATGTATAATACCACAGCCATTCACACTCCATATAGGGCTTGTAACACCTTTTGTGGCGATGCACATGCAAATTACTGGCAACAGCACATGTCAACAAGGAAACCAAGGACTTCCATGTAATCGAAAACGTGCATGAGAAAGGTCCAATAATCCAGCTACTATTGGCACAACGTATATAATACACACGTGAGCAATGATGGTGATGCATGGGGCTGCTTTGACGTGCATTTATCATGTGCATGATGATGCTGTTTTTTTGTTCATCAATGACCGAAACGTATACAGCCTACGCATAGGGATCGATAACATCAATTCGATCCTCTTGAACTTGCAATGTTCAGTGGGCTGAAGAAGCATACAATATCATTGCGCCCCATTTCAATCATACAGCTGACTCACTAAATGTTATCGATTTAGCGGTCTGAGATGGTGTTGCGCTTTCTGGAAGACGTGCATATAGCTGAGAATGAACAACGTACAACCATCTCAGGGGATACGCAAGGACGGCCATGCATTTAAAAATGCTGCTTATGAAAAAAGGACACTGCTTGTCGGCAACCGATCATGCACAATCACCTTTTCCATTTCAGCTTCAAACGCAGCATAGCTGACCCATGAAGCTGCCAATAAGAGCTCTCTTTCTGAACCAAGATGATCATTTTATATGAATGGAGGATAGATTTTAAGAGCCAAAATCATATTTATGAAGAAGAATGCAATGGGTGTCTCACTAGTTGTCTCATACTAATAACGATTGGGAGTATCATCGATGTTTGGTGGCGGGGGGCAGCAAGCATTCTCATTGCCTCCGAGACAAGTCTTGTGCCATGTCAATGTGCAAGGTCATATGCTATGATGCTCTTTGTATGTTCAACGTGTGTCGCTGTCAAATGCCGCCAATTCAAAAGTGAGTGGATGGAGGCTGCATTGTTGTTGGTCGGTTGAATTTCTTCTTGCCTGAAAAGTACAACAAAAGAACCTTGTCTTTCCTTGTGCCACCCAATACAACAACGTCGCCCTTTCACTGTCCTTTCTTCAACCGCTCCATTTCCTGGCATGATCCCGATCGCATTCCAGTGTTTGAGGAATGTCCCTTGCCGACCATGTGTAGCCTTCACAAGAATCGCACGTCGACGAGTCACTACAACTACCACAACCACAACCACAACCACCACTCCACAATGGCCAATGTCATTCAGTCGTCTGCATCGTCAACAACCAAGATACGTCAAAGAACATACACGACTCGCCACCACCCATGCTGTTGCTGTCAAGAAGGGTGACCTGAAGCTACGCTGTAAGCTATTATGATGCTATTTCTATATGGTTTCTGTTGACAGAGTTGTAACCGGGTTTATTTGTGTTACTCCCCCCGTATATACATCTACTTTCATATACAAAGGTACAGAGTTTGATGCCACAGGCGCTGTCAGAATCACGGCGGGCGAGTTTGGTAAATCGGATATTTGCCAACGACATTCCTTGTTACCACGCGACTTGCGTGGCATCGATACACACTCGGCCTATCAAAAGCCATCCATCTTAGTACGACCCGAAGCGATCCTTGTCAACATTGCACATCTCAAAGCCCTTGTCAAAAGCGACCTCGTCATTCTATTCGATACATTTGGATCGTCCGATAGCTACAATCAAAGCATCTTCATATATGACTTGCAAGAACGTTTACGCACCAACCATGAATTGCCATTTGAATTCCGGTTAGTAAATGACAGTCGCATGAGTTACACGATCTTAATATTGTGGCTCTTATAGAGCATTGGAAGCGATACTGGTATCAGTGGTTTCCTCTTTACAATCACAATTGGAAGTCCTCGAGACACCTGTCAACAAGCTGTTGGGGGATTTGGAAGAGATTGCAGACGTGGAGCAATCAGTCAAACAAAGCCATCTACGTGATCTCTTGCAGTATTCAAAGAAGCTCTCCAAATTTGAAAAAGACGCCTTGTCCATCCATGATGCAATCGAAGATGTCTTGGATAATGGTAATGCATATCGCAAGGGAGTAAAGAGAAAGAAAGGATATTAATCTACGTTTATTACCTTGTAGATGAGGACTTGGCAGCAATGTATCTCACTGCAAAGAAGGCTGGAAAACCTAGAGATTCATCGGATCACGAAGAAGTGGAGTTATTATTGGAATCCTATTTGAAGCAAACAGAGGAAATTGCCAGCACAGCGTCATCATTGATATCCAATATGAGATCGACCGAAGAAATCGTGCAAATTATTCTTGACGTATCTCGCAACTCTCTTATGTGGTTCGACATTCGATTGACTATCATTACTCTTTCAGCAAGTATCGTGAGCGTATATGGTGCACTCTTTGGCATGAACTTGAAGAACTATTTCGAAGATGATCCAATCGCTTTTTATGCATTTTCCGGTGTCGCTCTTTCATCGGGATTAGGCGCTTATATGTATGCACTATGGCGTCTAAAGATCCTAGCAAGAATCAAGCGAACAACAGAACCTATTCGTCGCTTATATAAGTTGTGATCCAACCCCTTTCCTTTTCCACCACATACAACATCTGTAGATAATACCATCCACCAATACAAGTCTTATAGAGTGAAAGAGAATGATACAATAACCTTCATTATGATGTATGATACATTTTGGGATATGGATATTATTGGGTGACACGGATTTTCTTTGTTGGATGATTCGCCAAGCTGGATTACTGCACACACCAGCCAGATGGAGACTAGCTCCGCGGGAGGCAGCAGCAGCTAACTGTGTTCAAAGTGGAATGGTGCAACACCATTGGTTCTTGGGCACAAGGTGTGTGAGCACTGAAGAGAAAGAAAAGGGGTTTGTTGTGTTCGTGTGAACGATCTCTTTCTTTTCATCCTTTATCTTTCTTTTCAAAACAAAGATGACAACCATGATCAGCCAACTTCGTAGACTATCTCTGGATACAAATACAAAGACCAAAGCATCATCCAAGCGAAAGAAATCATTGTCTGTCAGGATCAGCAAGGAACCCCCTGTCATTCATAAATTTGAACAAGACAATCTTGAGTGTAGCTTTGAATGTATCTATGATCCAGAGGTACTTCATGATAGCGAAGAAGATCATGCTGATCTGCTCTTCCATGATGGCAAGAAACGGTTGTGCAAGCCTTGGGAAGCCCACTCTTGTGTTGAAGAACAGCAAAGCAACAACATGTCAGGTGTCTTTAAACGCTTGACCACATGGACCCCGACAAGAATGGGCCGTTCATCAACATCAAGTCAAGATATACCGGCTGCGATCTCACCTGTATAATAACAGGATGGAAAATCATCTTCCCTCTTGTCCAAATCATAGCCCTTATTCTTTTCATATGCTGTATCTTCCCCATGTAATTAGCCCGCATAGTTGTAAAAATCGCCACCATTGTGCATGTATACTCATTTAACAACAATATCATACCAAAAACAACCTTTCCCTTACGATCCCCTTTTTCATTGCTCTCTTTTTATCATAAAGCTAAAACCACAATACACATCTTCCTCCACAACAACATTATCATCAGCATCATCCATCCACCTTGGCGGGTTTCCTTTCAAATGTGACCTCCTGAGCACTAGTGTAACCATACCACCAGCTATTCATGCACCATTACCTTATCCAACATTTTCGTGAGAACCATTCCCATCAGTAATTTTTTTGATCTGGAACACAAGCTACACAATCCATCGACCATGCATCACCTTCTCCATTTAGTGAAATATCTAGTCAAGATTTGTACTCTTCTCCTTCTTCTTTTATCATGATCACGTGCACTTCTCAGGTATTATGTATGGGTTATCATGGATCTGTATTGTACAAGGGCATGTCTACAAGAGGAGTTCATGAAGGGACATAGAACGATTGTAGTCCATTGATTATCATCATGTGATTCACTTTATTGACAACTCAGCGTCAATATTTGTCACCAGCGGATAGATCTCTTTGATCATCTTTTTATCTCTTATCAAACTATGGCATCCAATAACACGAACGCCACCACCACTGCTCCCTTGGCCAGCAAGGACAAACAGGTGCTCGTCACCATGGCAGGTCCCCATGGCACCGATATTGTGGGTGCCGTTCTTGATTGCCTTGCCAACCACCCCTGCGACATTAACGACTGCATGTTGTCTCGCCTTTACCACCATGTCACATTTGGTGTGCTCATTACGCTTCGATCGGATAGCGATGCCATTTTCAAGAGCCTTGCTGCAGCAGCCGAAAAGTGGGATGCTACGTTGACCTATAATGTGCCTGATACTGAAGCAACCGAACCTCCTGTACGCCACTCACAAGAAGAAGGTCGTTTGGGCGAACGTGATCCACAAGGAGTTCCACCCTCCCTCGAAGAAGCACCTTATGTGGGTCGTTTCAAGTATGCAGCAAGTTTGTTGAATCAAAATGGTCTTCAGCCTGCGTTTTTACGTGATTGGGCACAATTCTGCTTAAAGTATCGTATTTCAGTGGAGAAACTCTCGCCTCTCAACAAGGATGGTGGTATGCTATCATGTGCCGACTTTCGCCTTTCCGTTCCTCAAACGCTTGACATGTCCAAATTACGCACCGATCTCTTTGAACTTTCATCCAGCCATGGCACTGATATCGCCCTTCAACGTGATGATGTCTTCCGCAAGAACAAACGACTCGTTGTCTTTGATATGGATTCAACTCTCATTCGTCAAGAAGTTATCGATGAAATTGCTCGACACGCCGGCGTGGTGAATGAAGTCGCGGTAAGTGATCATCACTCGATCAATAAGGTATATGGGCTTTAACTTACATCATCCCTTTAGGCTATCACTGAAGCAGCTATGAATGGTGAAATCGACTTTAAAGAATCGTTGCGTCGTCGTGTTGCTCTGCTCAATGGCACAAGTGTGGATGTTATCGAAAAGGTCAAGGAGAGTTTGACTTTCACTGAAGGTGCCCATTTCTTATGCCGTGCCCTTAAGAAGCTCGGATTCAAATTAGCTGTCATCAGTGGTAAGTAAATCGCTCTCGTCGTGCTGTATTGGGATTCTGAACAAGATGGGGATTATTACAGGTGGTTTCATGCCATTGGCACTCTATGTCAAAGCCGAGCTTGGATTGGATTATGCATTTGCTAATCAGGTAAAGATCATGCGCTTATTTTGTTGGTCGATCTTCCACGCGCTAAAACGGCATCGATGGCTGTTGTTGTTGTTGTGTAGCTCAAAGTGTCTTGGGATGGAAAAACATTGACTGGCGAGACCGTTGGACCTGTTGTTGATGGTATCAGGAAAGCTGAATTATTGGATGTGCTTGCTCAAGCAGAAGGCGTGACCCCAAAACAAGTCATTGCTGTTGGTGATGGTGCCAATGATTTATGGATGTTGAACAAGGCTGGTCTTGGTATTGCTTTTAACGCCAAGCCTCGTGTCCAGCAACAGGTAAAAAGAATGGAGGGATATGAGGGATCATGCGCTAATGGATCCACCATCATCTTTGTAGGCACCTTCGCGTATCAACCAGAAAAGTCTCAAATACGTGCTCACTTTGTTGGGCTTCTCGGAACAGGACCTGGAACAGCTGAGCTCAGATTACTGAAGATCCCACCACCCCTCTTCTTTCTTATCAGTCAATCGCAATACTCATTTACCAACAACCATCATCCACCATACACCCACACCTTAAGAGCTACAACCAAGCATGTACCACCCCCTTTATACATATCCATAGACGAACCCTTTTCATCCCCATCAAATGAATCTGGTATTTTTTCCTTCTTCTCTTTGTCCCACTCTGCATGTGTCGTGTAACTTGTCATGCGTTTCACAACGTTGCTCTTTTCGTGTAAGCCACCGAGTTGGTAGTTGGTGGTAAGAAATGTATTTCCGTGAACCGGAGGACTTGGATATATAAGATAATAAAGGGTACAATATGAACAAAGAACGCTTTCACAAGTTCAAAATGGTTATTGTGGTTGAGTAGGAACGGCACCGTAGCCAGGTGGGGGAGGAGGGATCTGTTGCTGTTGTTGTCTTTGTTCTCGGTCCTTGACAAGCACGTAAAAGGCGTGCAGGTGACCTATTATCCGTATCCGTTTAGCAAAAGATCCTTTTTAGACGAAAAACTTCCAAGTCAAAAGACTTGAAGCTCTATACTCACCAGGCAAATAACCAAGAATGGTCAAGCAACTATTCGTGATGCATATAGTGTGAGATGGTACATAACGCAGCAAGAACGACGACGATGATGTGAACGTGGAGGAGTTGGTAGAGGGAAAGGCGACTTACACGTTGATCCAGAAATCAGAGTTGCATCCCTTCATCAAAAAGACACCGAGAGGAGGGAGCAAAAGGATGAGGATAATGAGACAGCAGTCGCCAACCATGATGTTTGATTGTTTGTGATTGAAAGAAGAAAGAAAGAGTAAAGAAGGGAGAGCCAAGCCGAGATGCTGGGTTAAATTGTCTGATTTTTCTCTTGGCGCCCTTTTTTCATGCAAACCAGCTGAGTGGTTGATGATGCAGGTGCGCTTCGACAGGTTTCTATCAACGGGGCATATTATCACTGATTCATTGTTAAGCAACCTGAGACATGACTTGCATTTAAGCTCGAACCATCTCAAACAAGGATAGAGAGCTTTCATTTGCTCTCATCGTGATGCATCATGACGTCTTGTTTACAGCTGTGAGAGACCATGTCGCGTGACATGCTGTGGCGAGTGTGTAATGCTTTAAAGATGTTTCACGTGGAGGTGGTTTAACGTATTTACATGGCTAAATATCCGAGCGAAATTAAGGAGACGGCACAACCACATGCTGCTACTCAATAGCTGTCGACATGATACGAAATGGGTAGAACGAAGAGTTTAATAACGGCCTTTACTATAATCCTCGAGCAATTGTTCACATAGTCACAGCCATTCATTCCTCTATTGGCAACATGTGGACTATGTAGGAAGCTTTAGCGAATGGATCTGCATAGGATGATGTAAATGATCCCAACCTCACTACCCGACCTTCAATTTCTATTCCCCACCTTCTTCAATCCAGAAACCAACCAAGTGATCCACATCTTGCACATGAGCTGATAGTACGGTACCCTCCTAAGTATTATATTCATCCAAATTTTCCATTCAATGAGAGTCGAAGAATAGCATATGGTAATGTGAATGTTTATCAATATGATAAAGGGAAAGCATTACAAGCTGAATAAGATACGGGTGACTATGTAGAGGAAACAGCGATAATTGTGTCATTGTATTCTTTGTTGTTGCCGTCACAAACATCTTCATCCATGATTGCAAACTAGTTGCTGTGCGTGCCTTGATTCCAATATCCAATGCCATCCATGGTGGAAGCTGCCTTTCGTCAAAGGTATAAGCCCTCTCATCCATGCCATCCAATCCATCCTCATTTTCAGCCGTATCCACGTGATGTGATCCATCGTTCTTGCTGACGACGTGCCAAGTAGCCAAAGCAACATTCCATAGTTTCTCATCACTGCACTTGATTGCATCCATCCATCCATAACCATTTCAAGTCCAATAAAAAAGGGAACCTCTGTGATTGCTGCTGATCTGCTTCCTTTTCCATCCGGCCGTTGGTCTATCTCTTTCTTGGTCATTGTCTATCACACCTCAACCAGGTGAAGAGTGCTTGTATTGCGGTGTTCTTGATAGCTGGTATGGTACCCCGTCCATTGGAATCCGTATATAGCCAAGCGAGTTGTTGCACGTAAATAAAGTTGCTTTTATACAATGGCTATCTGATGTTCACGTAATAAAGGCTACAATGCAGGTTGCTGTAGGTAACTTGAGACAATGTAAAGACCTTGCTAATGGCAATTGCTGTTACGGTTGGTTGTGGCAGAGGAACGTGTAAGAGCGTGTGTTGTAATAGAATGACAACGTTGTGAACGCTGCTTGAGACAATGGAGCGAGTAGCAACTGCTAGAATGAATGCTGTAACGTTTGGTTGTGGCAGTTGAGCGTGCAAAAGAGAAGGTGTTGTGTCAAGAGATTCGTGTGTTGTAGAAGAGTGACAAGAAGGTTGAGTACACACCATGCACTTGCCATTCAGTCAAAGGCAATCGGATCAAGGCAATTGCAGGATTGACATGGTGGATTGAAGCAGGACAATCGTTTGCAGGCGGTAGATGTACTTGAATGGGGCAACAGTTGAGAATGGGAGGAAGAGGGAAGAGGCTGGCTGTGGAAGAGGTGGAAATTAAATAGGTCGGACCCCTCTTGTATAAATGCATGAACACTGTACACCAATCCTTGATATTGAGATTGCCCATCTCGAACATGAAACTTTCACACAAGGTGCTCTTGGGCATGCTGATCAACTTCATTCAAGTAACATTCGCAGACTTCATTGTGAAGATTTAAAATGCGGGGTGATCCAAATGATGGATGACGGGATCGATCCGGAACAAAAGAGCGGATGGTCCTCCGCCCCGAAGTTGTCCACCTCCAACTTGAAAATTGGTCAGCAGGGTGCTCTCGAACATGCTGATCAATATTTTCTAATAAAGACCTCACGCTTCATTTGAAAATTTGGAATGGGAGCGTCCACAAGTTTGAAAGACGGAGACATTCGCAGGGTCTGTCTTTCAAGAATTAACATGTTTGCTGTTTCAGTGTAGCTCAGCCAAATCAGCTCGGATCAAGAAAGTTGAACGATGGAAATGTTGGGCTGGAGCAGGACAATCGTTCCCATGCAGTGAAATTGGCAACAAAGACGAATTGGAGGAACGGGCTGTTAACTGGCAGTTTATGAACTATTATCATAGTATGTATTATCATGCATTGATCCTTTCCAGTACCACCCAGTGAGCTGTGTTACACAAAGAAGTCCCTCTGCATCTTTTGCTCTGCCAGGGTCCACCTACTTGACAATGAACAAAGACCACTCTTCATATAGCATCACGCTTACAAACATAAAGGTGGCTGTATCTCCAAACTTTACAATGAAACGTGGGGTTTTCAATAGAGCAATGGGCTCGGCTTGGCCAACAGCACCTTGTGTAAAGTTTCACGATCAATGTCGCAAACAGCCCAAAAAATATTTTTTGGTCGTCGTCGTCGAAGAGGTTGAGCCCCGGATCCAGTTTGGCTGGTAGCGACATTGCGAAATCTGGGATTGGCAAGCTTGATCGTGAAACTTTCACACAAGGTGCAGTTGGCCAAGCCGAGCACATGGCCCTAATAAAAACCCCACGTTTCATTGTAAAGTTCGGAGATACAGGCACCTTTATGTTTGTAAGCGTGGTGCTATATGAGAAGTGGTCTTTGTTTAATGTAAAGTAGTATGGCTATAATAGAGCAAAAGACGCAGAAGGACCTCTTTGGGTAACTCAGCTAAAAAGTCAGGACTTCAGGGACAATGCATGAAAGGTACGCAACCCTCACTTTTATGTCATACATTGGCAGCTAATAGCCACTTTTGTGCATTCCCAATTTTTGTGCATTCTATTGTAGGTGGACGATTCTCCTGCTCCAGACATTCATTTCCATGATTCAAGTAGGTTGATCCGAGCTGATTTGGTTGAGTTACGCTCACACAAGATTACATCGGTTGAGCTACATCGAGCGTGCTTTATGTCCAGAGTGATGTAATCTGTCTTTGACCGCAGCTCAGTCAAATCAGCTCGGATCAACCTACTTTAATCATGGAAATGAATGTCTAGAGCAGGGGTATCGTTCCCATGCAGTGGATCTCGCAACAATGATGATTGGATAAAAGTGGCCGTTAGCTAGCACTACATGCCTGTTCCTAGATGATCCATAAAGTAGTTATACATTGACCCTTTCATTCATGCAAACGTAGCTGTGTTACACAACACGACCCTCTGCATCTTTTGCTCTGCCAGGGTCCAGCTACTTGGCAATGAACAAAGACCACTTCTCATATAGCATCACGCTTACAAACATAAAGGTGCCTGTATCTCCAAACTTTACAATCAAACGTGGGGTTTTGAATAGAGCAATGGGCTCGGCTTGGCCAACAGCACCTTGTGTGAAAGTTTCACGATCAATGTCGCAAACAGCCCAAAAAATATTTTTTGGTCGTCGTCGTCGAAGAGGTTGAGCCCCGGATCCAGTTTGGCTGGTGGCGACATTGCGAAATCTGGGATTGGCAAGCTTGATCGTGAAACTGGCACCCACGGTGCAGTTGGCCAAGCCGAGCACATTGCTCTAATAAAAACCCCAC
>NW_026695429.1:0-66036 GCF_029851405.1 Lichtheimia ornata | reverse complement strand
TCTTCACTTTTATGTCATACATTGGCAGCTAATAGCCACTTTTGTGCATTCCCAATTTTTGTGCATTCTATTGTAGGTGGACGATTCTCCGACATTCATTTCCATGATTCAAGTAGGTTGATCCGAGCTGATTTGGTTGAGTTACGCCTCACACAAGATTACATCGGTTGAGAGCTACATCGAGCGTGCTTTATGTCCAGAGTGATGTAATCTGCCTTTGACCGCAGCTCAGTCAAATCAGCTCGGATCAACCTACTTTAATCATGGAAATGAATGTCTAGAGCAGGGGTATCGTTCCCATGCAGTGGATCTCGCAACAATGATGATTGGATAAAAGTGGCCGTTAGCTAGCACTACATGCCTGTTCCTAGATGATCCATAAAGTAGTTATACATTGACCCTTTCATTCATGCAAACGTAGCTGTGTTACACAACACGACCCTCTGCATCTGCTCTGCCAGGGTCCAGCTACTTGGCAAATGAACAAAGACCACTTCTCATATAGCATCACGCTTACAAACACAAAGGTGCCCGGTATCTCCAAACTTTACAATCAAACGTGGGGTTTTGAATAGAGCAATGGGCTCGGCTTGGCCAACAGCACCTTGTGTGAAAGTTTCACGATCAATGTCGCAAACAGCCCAAAAAATATTTTTTGGTCGTCGTCGTCGAAGAGGTTGAGCCCCGGATCCAGTTTGGCTGGTGGCGACATTGCGAAATCTGGGATTGGCAAGCTTGATCGTGAAACTGGCACCCACGGTGCAGTTGGCCAAGCCGAGCACATTGCTCTAATAAAAACCCCACGTTTCAGTGTAAAGTTTAGAGATACAGGCACCTTTATGTTTTGTATATGCTGTAAGCGTGGTGGAGTTGCTTTCTCCCGGTGGATGGTATCGGCTGCATGAACGGAAAGATGGAGAGCTGAATGAAATAGCACGTGATGGTCACACAAACACGTCCTTGACAAGTTGCTGCACAAATGCATGATGATGATGATATGATGATTGCCTTTTGTGAAGGTACGTAAGTAAAACAGCATCCAATAATGAAGGTGTGTCAAGGTATGTATCACATTTGCATGTAGAAGAAGGCCGAGCTGCATAAACCAATTTGTATAATAAAAAGATACGTATACATGTTGATGGGCCACTCATCCTCAAACTCAATGGAGGGATCACTTCACTTTTCTCTTCTCAAGCTCATCCCACTTCCCACTCCTCCTTATTGTATCACAAAAGCCATGTACTTCTTGCATGACCGATAACCGGACCACCTTTATTATTCCATCTTCGAAGCAATAGTATGTAATCCACAAGCTAGCAAAGTCCAAGCGTGTAATAAATAAACAATGCTTTATTTTATCCAGCTATCTTGCTACATTGCCACCACCACCACCATCATCATAGTCGTCGTCCCTCATCATTCGTACTCGACTCGTACTCGTGCTCGTCAGTAGGCGTCAATCTCATCGTCGCAGATATCAAAAACACACAAGTTGAAGAGAATGGGATCTTGGAGGCTTCCTTTTGAATCTCGTTGTCGTTATGAGTTATAGCTGCTGATATGCTGTCCACACGTAAAGAAAGCAGCAAGTAACTTGAGACAATGGAGAAAAGGTTTTGCTAATTGCAACCACTGGAATGAATGCTGCTACGATTGACCGTGGTAGAGGATTGTACAAGAGAAGCTGTTGTGTCAAGAAATGCAGGTGTTGTAATGGGGTGCACACGCCATGGACTTGCTCATTCAGTCAAAGGCTACCGGATCAATGCAATTGTAGGATTGACATGATGGGTTGAAGCAGGACAATCGTTCGCAGGTGGTAGTTGTATACTTGAATGGGCCAACAGTTGAGAATGGAAGAAGAAGTAAATAAGGTGGGAGTGGAAGAAGTGAAAATTACATTTTTGAAACCTTCCTCATTCGACGTTTTGCATTGAACCCTACAGCGATAGTACGCATGTCACCTAGCAACCATGGCAACAACGGATTGGATTTACCAAAAGATGTTGCCTGGAATCGCCGCACCTACACACTACGCTACAATGAAGATCAAAAGCTAACATGTCATGTGGATAACGATGGTCTTTTTTCAAGGTACGCGATTGAGCTAATGTATGCCAGTTGCATGTACCAAACCCAATCTGCATAATTATACACAATAGAGTAAAGATCCATGTTAATTGACACCCCTAGCCGCTCCCACACAACATGATAATAAATGCATTGATCCATATCCATGGATAGCAGAAAAAGGATCGAGAAACCGCCATAATCATATGGATAGGAAATGATGGCATCTGATGACGATAGTGTGTTACCCTGGATTTGTGACCCCTTCCCCGTTTTATATACAGCAGCTTTCCCAAAACAAGTTTGATTACATCTTTCTTTTGCATGGTATCCCGCCAACACCAACAGCAACTTTCTGATGATAATGATGAGACAACATCACTGATACACCCCAATCAAGCACTCAACGAAGACGGCACAGCAGCAGTGTTTGAATTAAGATGGTTCATTCGCAACAGCTTATCTATTGTTGGCTACTATGCTTTAACGCTGATGTCAAGAACAGTGGGTGTTGTTGCCTGTGGTCACTTGGTAAGCAAAGTGTGATGGCAAGCATATTATTGTCCACATAAGCTAAGAGATTTTTGATATCAAGGGATCTACTGAATTGGCTGCATCAGCGCTGGCGTTGATGTTCGCATCCATGACAGCCTTTAGCATTACGTATGGTGCGATGAGTGCTCTTGATACACTAAGCTCACAAGCCTGGACCGGGGCACGAGATAAAACGCTGATTGGCATTCATCTACAACGCACCTTTCTCATCCTTGGTGTCATGTACATGGTTACAGCTGTTCTTTGGTTGAATGCAACAAGGCTGTTTCTAACAATAGGGCAAGATCCAGATGTTGCACATTATGCAGGTACGGGTTTTGTATTCTTTGGATTGTTCCTGAAATGTCACCAATGTTTGATGCAGGCCTCTATCTCCGCTATTATTTATTGGGTGCACCTGCTTACAGCTACTTGCAAGTATTTACCCATATGCTTCTATGTGATGTATATACTAACGTGCATGTTTGTTATAGCGAGGCGATACGTAAATACACGCAAGCACAAGGTGTTATGGGTGCAAGCATCACTGTGCAGTGTGTGGTGGCTCCATTCAGCATCTTGCTCACCTATGTATTGACATTTTGGATGCAACTTGGATTTGTGGGTGTGCCCTTAGCACAAAGCATTACCTACTGGATGATGTTATTGGGTATCATCCTATATGCAAAGATGGTGCGTGGAAGTGAAGGTTGGGGAGGATGGGACCTTAAAGCAAGCCTTCAAGATTGGCCCCTATTTTTTCGATATGCTGTACCAGGAATGATCAATGCGGTCTCTGAACTATGGTGCTACGACCTCTTATCGCTTGGTGCCTCCTATATTGATGTGGGAGAGAAAGCACTTCTTTTAGCAGCACAATCCATCCTCATGAGCCTCGATGACCTGACAAGCTCGGTAGGTTGGGGTATATCCACAGCTGCAGCTATCCGTGTTGGGAACCGATTAGGAGAAAACAAGATCCCATGGATGGCAATTGTCACCGCTTACATATGGGCCACAATAGCTGGAAGCATAACAACCTTAATACTTTGGACGTTGCGGTACGAAATAGCCCAATGGTTTGCACCTGCTCCCAACGATGACCAAGAAATGGTGCGTGATGTGGTAGTAAGCCTCATCCCACTCTTTGCTGTGTATCTGGTGGCAAAAACAATCGGCAACACATGCACGGGTATCTTGCGTGGTATTGGACGACCTGCAATAACGGCATGGATCAACATGGGATCATACTATGGAATTGGTTGTCCTGCAGCGTACGCCATGGCATTCATAGCAGGCTGGGGTTTGTCTGGTTTATGGATAGGGTTGTGCTTGGCAATCTTCTCAGCAGCAGGGATACACACCATTTACATTGTCAATATCCATTGGTCAACCTTAGTTCAAAAAACACACCATCGCATCAAGCACGAAGAAGAGAGGATGATATCGTCAACATCATGATTGCTGTTTTCGGATATGTGTAAATAGATTTGTGTATGTACTCAACTTGTATAAACAAAGGATCGACAAACATTATCACGCATGAACAATGCACTGAAAAGGAACATCACGTGTGGTCTATTGGTTATCGCATGTATTCAACATTTGAGTGGATGGCGAAAAAAATTAAGCATTCAATTATAGCCAACATGAAAGGTACGACAAGTGGATGTGCGGATGTAAGGATTTGTATTCAAGTTGGTGCTAGTATGCATCAGGTTTATGGATGGGTGATCAAAGTATGAAATGATTTGTGCAAAACGTATCTGATATTACCCAAAGCTGCACACAAAAGGATGACGTTCGTACATAAAATGGAAAATTAAAAGGCTGAATGAAAAGCGGGGCAGTAGTGTCATCTGCTTGTGAATGCATCACAGCTTGCCAAGACACGGGGTGCAACACAAAGCGGCATGATCGTAGTGCGGAGACATGTTACGATGGGATCGGCAGCTGACACTTGTAATGGATGTATGATGATGATGCTGCTAGTATCCTTTTATCTACGGTAGAACAGCTTATTGTTTCAAACGAATCGGCTTGTGGCGTTATTAGAGGGCACCAATTCCATCTGCAATGTCAACTACGTGCCGAGTACAACAGCAGCTCATTGGACGATCTTGCTGCAGACTAAGGAAATTTGTGTTGATTCTCTTTTCTCTTTTTTTCCTTGAAGGAGACATTAGCTTTTATGATTTGGTTTACACCCCCAACCCACTCCGTATAATTTGTACCTGATAATGCACATCCCACCGACTTTGAATCAAGCCTACAAATACCGACATCCTTGATTTTAATACATACCAATGTGCAAGAGCGTGTACATATGCAATGTATGAGAAGAGAGTGCTGTTAAAGAATGCCAGTGGAGAAATGTGAGATGTAGCAAGATACATCTATATCAATACGAGCAAGTTTTGTGATGCAAAAACGAGCTGATAAGCGATATTACTAAGTTTAGCTGCAAAAGAAACGGCTGCATGAGCGGAGGAGAGGTGTGAAAGTGTGTCTTGGGGGGGAGGTTGAGGCCAATGTGAAAATGGGGTCGAGAAGTCCAAGCCAAAAAGAAGAAATAGTAGTATGAGACTGTATAAAAACAATCCAATCATGTCCTGTTGCCTCCGCCGTATCCAACGTATCCTCCCTTTCTCCTTTTACGAACGCCCTCTCGATCCTTAATATCTCGTATCTTCGCACAACGATCACCATGTCACCGAGCGAGACGACACCACTTATCAAATCTACATCCATACCCTTATCATCATCATCATCAAGGGTGTCCTCTACTCCACATGAGCTGCATTGGCTTTCTCGAAACAGCGTACCAGTTGCAGGATTCTATCTGCTCAACTTACTAAGTAAGCTGACATACGTGTCAGCGTTTGGACACCTTGTATGTCTTTATTTTCCACATTCGAATTTCTCAAGTCACTTGATGTATTGACATGAGCCATCATGCCTATAACAGGGACCAAATGAACTGGCAGGCTCAGCACTTGGAACCATGTTTACAACCATCACATCATCCAGCGTTGCGCTAGGGACTCTTAATGCACTCGACACGCTTTGTGGTCAAGCATGGACTGGATCCAAGGACAAGACGTTGGTTGGGCTCCATTTGCAAAAATCAATTGTAGTCCTTGTAGCATGGCATGTAATTTTGGCACCCTTATGGCTCAATGCAACTCGGCTATTTGTGGCCATTGGCCAAGATCCTGATGTGGCTCTCTTTGCAGGCAAGATACAATACCTACCCGTGTGCTGGATCAATGAAACGTAAAAGCTGACATTGTTGTATGATAGGCATTTATTTACGATATGATTTGTTTGGTGCACCAGCCTACTGTTGTTTGTATGTGTTATCATTATCCCACTCAATCAAATTCTCTTTATGCTAATGCCTAGCAACCTTTTGTATTCTATATCAGTGAGGCAATTCGCAAGTATCTTCAATCACAAGGCATTATGGGAGGTAGCACAGGGGTCCTAATGTTGACGACGCCATTGACGGTGATCTTGACATATACGTTGGCGTTCATGCTCAATCTTGGATTTGATGGTGTTATGCTGGCGAGCACCATAACGAGCTGGTTGATGTTGACCTTATTGATTGGATACACGTATCTCAAATGCGAGCGGCATCATGAGACATCTTATTGGGGTGGCTGGAACAGCGCATGCTTAAATGACTGGAAACCGTATCTAGGTTACGCTATCCCTGGTATTGTCAATCTTGCATCCGAATGGTGGTGCTTTGAACTGGTATCTTTAGGAGCGTCGTACTTGAGCACAAAACATTTGGCAGCACAATCGATTCTCATGTGCCTCGATCAGCTGTGTGCTTCACTTGGATGGGGCTTATCAGCCGCTGTAGCTACACGTGTCAGCAACCGGATTGGGAGTATTTGCATGAATAATAGCAAAGACAACGAAGATGACGACAACAGCTCCAACAGCATCAAGGCAACATTACATGCAGCATGGATGTTGGCGGTTGCCATGGCAGTGGCGCTTGTCTTGGTAACGCTGTTGCCATTGCTTGCCACTTTTGGACAACTTGTTGGGCTTGTGTTCACAAATGATCGCGATATTGTACACATTGTGGCCCAAGTGATGCCTTTGTTTGGGCTATACTTGGCAGTTAAATTTGTTGGACAAGCATGTACAGGTATTATGCGCGGTATGGGGAGACCTGATATTACCACGTACATCAACATCAACGCGTATTACGTGATTGGTTTCCCTGTTGCTTATATTCTCACATTCAAGGCGGGCTGGGCTCTTGTTGGCTTGTGGATTGGTCTATGTTTGGCCATGTTTTTAGCAGCTAGTGCACATTTGGCCTACATCTCCTCCATCAATTGGCGATGGGTCACACAGTCCACTTACAACCGCATTAAGTGCGAGCAAGACCGATTGGTTCATTCAAATGCACGATGATCGCTCTAATACACATGCAAACTTGCTCCTGTTGTGCACCCCCTCCTCATCCTCCTTTCTCAATCCACCATACACATCACACTTAATCCCCTGATCAAGTCCGACGCTTGTTGAATAAAGCTTCCGACGATCATGACAACTGCTGGGTCCCCACATGCTCCAAAAAGAGGACAAAAAGGTTTTTCCAGAATTCTATTTACAATCGAATGCAGGTGTATATAAAGGGCCACGCTCTTTGTTCACTACAACCACCCATAATTCGATTCACTTTTTAACAAATTACGTGCTATTCTTCTTTTACATACCTCATCTCCTTAATAATGGGTCATTATCATCATCATTCGAAGGATACCAGCAATCATCATCAAGAACACACACCACTGCTTGGGTCAGATGTCAATAATGTACAACCATATACACGTCTGGAGACCTTTTCATGGCTATTCAAGAACGGACTTGCCATATCTGGCACATTTATCTTACACCAGCTGTTGGAGCTAACCAATATAGCTGTGATTGGACACATTGTAAGTCTTTTCCTTTCTTAGGCAGCATGATTGTTGACGATGATAAAAAGTGTTATTAACCATACGAGGCATCATTAGGGGAAAGATGAGCTGGCTGCAGCGACTCTTGGCAACATGGTTCTAAACTTGGGAGGGTATTGCCTTACGGTTGGCAGCACAACAACACTTGAAAAACTATGTGGACAAGCTTGGACAGGAGCACGAGACAAGACGTTGGTGGGATTATACTTACAACGAGCAATTGCAATCATGATAGCGTCTTTGGCGTGTATTGCTGTTGTATTTGCATATAGTAGTCCTCTGCTGGTAGCCATGGGACAGGATCCAAAATTATCAGCTTTAGCAGGTACGTTTATAGCGACCTTTATGATCTTACAATATCACTGATTAAGACGCTATTAGCCATGTACTTGCAATACAGCTTCGTTGGCATGGCAATATACTCAGCATTTGACGCCTATCGCAAGTTCTTGCTGGCACAGGGAATTGTTTATGGCTCAATGTGTATTCTCATTGCAGCTGTACCGGTGAATGCAGCTGTCCAATATACTTTTGTATTTATCCTGAACCTTGGTCTTAAAGGGGCACCCTTGGGGATGGCGTTGACATACACCGTAATGCTCATATCCCTTGTGGTGTATTCACGAGTATGGTGTGCCGCCAAGATGAAACAATCATGGGGTGGATGGACCTGGAAATGCCTCGATGATTGGAAGGATTACATGCGACAAGCAAGCTTTAATGTGATGACCTATTTATGCGAGACAGCTGCAGGCGAGGCAGCAGTGCTCGCTATTGCGTATCACAGTGTCAATGGTGGTAGCACAGCAATCGGAGCACAATCAGTGCTAGCACGAACCTTTATGGCAAGCCGTATGCTGGGCAATGGACTTTCATCAGCAGCAGCAACACGAGTTGGACATGCATTAGGTCGTGGATCTGCTATTGACGCTCGTGAAACATGGATTCAAGGTTGCTGGCTCAGTCTATTATCCTCTCAACCACTTACTTTGTTGCTCATTTGCACTCGCTCATCTTTTGGATACATATTTACAAAGGATGAACAAGTGGTGCAACTTGTCGCTCGCACATTACCAATCCTCGCCTTTTTCATGTTATTCCCCACCATCAATGGTCATTGCTACGGTACACTACGAGGTCTCGGACGACAAGTTATCTCAGCGGTTGCTAGTTTTGTCTCTTACTACGTCATTGGTGTCCCTATTGGCCTTATTCTTATTTTCTCAATCCACGTTTCCTTATCCTCGGTCGTTAGCATGTGGCTCGGTCTCGGTATCGCGTCCTTTTTATATGCAGCCATTCAAATGCTCTTTTTGTTTATGGTCGACTGGAAAGCTGAATGTCGTCGAGTCAAACGGCAGCTTTTGGAGAACAACAAGGATTAGACGCACCGATACCCGATACATCCCTTCCTACATTTCCCAATTTTATTTCTTTGCTTTGAATCACAATTTACAGATTGCCGATGAATTTCACGTGCTGTTACGTATCAGATATGATGGTTTTAATTGATATTGTGCTATACTACTATGTTCAAGAATCTTTGACAAGGCGAGCTACAAGATCTCCCGATGAAAGTGAATCCCCTTCATGGATAGGTACCAACTCGACTTTGCCGGCAACAGGTGCTGTTACAACCGTCTCCATCTTCATGGCGCTTAACACACAAACGGGATCGCCAGCCTTGAGGTGAGCACCTTCCTTGGCACGTACTTCAACAACGACACCCGACATAGGTGCACCCACATCACCAGGATTGGATTCCTTTGCCTTTTCACGAGTAATAGTTTCCACAGCTGCACTACGATCCACAATGCCGACAACACGTGCTTCACCATTGAGTTCAAAATAGACATCACGCTTGCCATCACCACTAAGCGAACCAACAGCGAGTAGCTTGATGATGAGTGTTTTGCCTTCCTCAATCTCGATATGGAATTCTTCGCCCACTTCAGGTTTGGCCAAAAAGTAACGTGTGGGAATGACTGATAGATCACCATGCTGATTGACCATTTCACGATACTCAGCAAAGACCTTAGGATACAATGCTGCTGATACCACATCATAATCACGGATGTTGGGTCCATACTTTTCAATAAGTTCTTCTTTGAGCTTGTGAAGATCCAATGGTGGTAATGTTGCTCCAGGGCGACCATCGATACGTGGCAAGTCGCGAATAATGTTGCTACGCAACGGCTCAGGGAAACCACCATAAGGCTGACCAAGGTAACCTTGGAAGAATTCGACAACTGATGTAGGGAACGATAGACTCTTTGCACGTTCAACAACGTCTTGGGCTGATAGGTTGTTGGATACCATGAACTGAGCTAGGTCGCCAACCACTTTGGATGAAGGTGTCACCTTGATCACGTTGCCACAAAGTTGATTTGCTTCTGAGTAGGCCTTTTTGATCTGTTTCCATTGGGTGCCAAGACCAAGTTGTTGTGCTTGGAACATGAGGTTTGTATATTGACCACCCGGCATCTCATAGGTAAACACGCCCGAGTCGGCAGCCTTGACGTTGGCTTCAAAGCAAGAATACAACAAGCGGCATTGTTCCCAGTATGAGTTGATGGCTTGGATATCTTCCATACGAATACCAGTGCCAAGATTGGTTTGTTCAAGAGCAGCAACAAGAGCACCCATGGAAGGCTGAGATGTCATTCCTGACATGGCATCAATAGCAACATCAATAACGTCGGCACCTGCCGCTGCTGCTGCCATCATGGATGCTACACCAACACCAGCAGTGTCATGCGTGTGCACGTGAATGGGTAAATTGGGGAATTCCTTGCGTAGAGCACCAACGAGTACACGTGCAGCTTCAGGTTTAAGTAAACCCGCCATGTCCTTGATGCCCAAAATGTGGATGCCTTCATTCACCAATTCTCTTGTAAGCTTCAAGTAATAATCGAGCGTGTATTTGTCCTTGGTAGGATCCGTCACGTCGCCTGAATAGCATACGGATGCCTCAACAACACCACCGGCCTTCTTGACTGCATCGATACCAAGCTTCATGTTCTCCACATAGTTGAGCGAATCAAAGACTCTAAAGATGTCCATGCCAGCCTTGACCGCTTTGTCACAGAATTCATACACGACATTGTCGGGATAGGAGGTATAGCCAACAGCATTCGCACCACGCAAGAGCATCTGGAATGGAATGTTGGGTACTGCTTCACGCAACTTGATCAAACGATCCCATGGATCCTCGTGTAGGAAACGCATAGCCACATCAAAGGTTGCTCCTCCCCAGCATTCAAGTGAAAACGCGTTTGAAAGTGCATGGGATGTAGCAGCTGCAATTCGTAGTAAGTCTGCATATGAAATAAACAATAACATATCATTAGCAACATGCAAACAAACAAATCGTCTATGTGCACTTACCCACGGTACGCACACGTGTGGCCAATAAACTTTGATGAGCATCACGCCAAGTAGTATCCATAATGAGCACGCCTGGATACTCTCGTACAGCTTTGGCAAAGGCGTCTGCTCCTTGTTCAACAATGATCTTACGCCACCCATCCTTGAGTTCTGCAGCTGCATCGCCACCTTTGGCACCATTGTTACGCACCACAGGGACCTCAATCTCTTGACGGAATGCAGGATCGCCCATTTGGCCCTTGATTTGAGATCCATTGACGACGACATCACCAAGGTAGCCAAGCAATCGTTGTGCACGGTTTTGATATCTCACGAGGCGGAAAAGATCAGGCGTGTCATCGATAAATGTTGTCCAACAATGGCCATTGATGAATGTATCATGAGTAAGTAAACGTTGCAAGAAAGGGATGTTGGTCTTGACACCGCGGATACGGAATTCCACTAATGCACGCACAATCTTTCGACGAGCCACTTCGTAGGTGGAACCAGAGCATGTCACCTTGACAAGTAATGAATCGTAATGTGGGGTGATGATAGCACCTGCATAACCAGCACCACCGTCAAGACGTACGCCATTGCCACCGGATGATCGATACACTTCAATTTTACCCGTATCAGGTTGGAAGCTCTTTTCAGGATCCTCGGTGGTCACTCGACATTGAATAGCAAATCCACGTTGTCGAATTCTTTGTTGTGTCAAGCCAAGTTGGGGTAACAATGCACCAGCAGCAATTTGTATCTGGGCGGCAACAATATCGATACCAGTGATCTCTTCAGTGATTGTATGCTCCACTTGGATACGTGGATTGATTTCAATAAAGTAATGCCGATTTTGCGTGTCAACCAAAAACTCAGCTGTGCCTGCATTGCGATACTTTACAGCTTTGGCAATCTTGAGAGCATCATTCAAAATAGCTTCACGTACAGCGTTATCCAAATTCTTGGCAGGGGCAATCTCAACCACCTTTTGATGACGGCGTTGCACTGAACAATCACGTTCAAAAAGATGCACCACATTCCCTGCACGATCGGCTAGGATTTGCACTTCGATATGACGCGGCTTATCCACAAATCGTTCAATGAATACGGTTCCATCACCAAAAGCAGACAACGCCTCCGATTTGGCACGATTAAAGGCATCTTCCAAAGAAGCTTCATCACGCACCACGCGCATGCCACGACCACCACCACCCATAGCAGCCTTGATAATAATGGGAAATCCATGTTCCTTGATAAATGCTTCCGCTTCCTTGTATTCACTCACAGGTCCTGGTGTACCAGGAACCACTGGCACCTTACATTCCATAGCTATATCAATGTAAGTATGAAGGTATGTTTGTTTAGGTGGTCATGTGATCATACGCCTTACCAATTTGTCTTGCTTTTGTTTTATCACCCAAACTTTCAATGACTTCAGGTGCAGGTCCAATAAACGTGATACCAGCGGCTTCTACTTTGCGAGCAAATTCGGCATTCTCAGAAAGAAAGCCATAGCCTGGATGAATCATAGCGACGCCACGCTCCTTTGCTATGCGAACAATTTCATCTTGTGCAAGATAGGCAGCCACAGGCGTGTATTGACCCAAGTTGCCAATCTGATAGGATTCATCTGCCTATAGCACCCACTATGAGTATACCCCTATTATCACCCACCAACCCACCTCCACAACTTATATGTATATACCTTGTATCGATGCATGGATAAACGATCCTCATATGAAAAAATGGCAACCGTACGCATTGACAATTCATGAGCTGTGCGAAAGACACGGATGGCAATTTCCTTGGGGTGGCATTGATTAGCCCCATGTATCCCATCATTGATCCTATACTACTACTACTTACTCCTCGATTGACAACCATGAGCTTTCTCAAGTTGCCCATCACCTCACTGCTACGCCGGATGGTTTCGACCGAATGTTCACGAGCTGGCATACTACTACTACGCAATAACAATGATGAGCGTGTCAATGTTCAAAGGGTACTTTAATGAATACTCACATTGAAGAAGAAGACAAAACGTTGGGAAAAGTAAAAAAGAAAGATGAGATCCAAACAAAAGGAAAATGATGCAGGACCATTTATGTAGTGAACCTTATCGCGTATCACATGCCCTCTCACTTGTCGGCATTGTTTGCGTGTCTCCAATTCTGTAAGAGAAATTTGTACGGCAAAGCCTTTCCTTCATTGTCCATCCCGCGTTTTTCCCAATAGTGTGGGAGAGAGAGAGAGAGAATGCATCGTCATGTCCTCTATTAACTTTATGTCTAGCGTGACCACACCATTCTTTGTCATCACGTCATGATGTGCATATTCACCACCATAATAACCATCACGCTGTCAAAGCGGAGGAGTATGTTATGTACAGCCCTCCTCTGTTTCAGGAAATCTTGCCCCATCCCTATTATACGTACGATAGAAGAAGGGAGAATATTTGTACAAAATAGAATACTACTCTTATCTACGCTAGAAGCCTACTAGCTTCTTGGAGTGTTTCAAAGCGATGGAATAGTAGTGGTGGTGATGATGGCAACCGCATGCGTTTCACAACAACTTTGCATGCTCTTTAAGCCAGCCACGGGTCATAGAGCATGTAGGTACATATTTTCATTGTTTTGCTGACAAGAGGTTCTCGTATACGTATCTCCTTGTGTGATGTATCCAAAGGCAAATGGTCAAACGGGGATTTTCCCTAATCGATCATAATCCACCTTCCCGAAACACACGACGTATGTACAATAACAACCAAGCACGTCCCTATAGTACAAGTAATGAACCTGTAGTATTATAATAGCATTGATGCAGGTTGATGATCACCTACTTTTTTTATTATGCACAACAACAAAGAGGATGGATTGTATTACACACAATGAACAAGGATTCTTTATTAATATAGTTTCTTTATCTTCGGCTATAGCCCATGCTGGAAAAGGGACGCGTGGTAGTAGTGACGATATCAGTAGCTGCTGTGGTCATCAAATTGGAATGATCGAGTAAAAACATTTCGAGGTCTTGCCATCCACCGCCTACACGTACAAGCACTTTGTTTTGAGGAGCTTTGGATCGACGTGATGAGTCTCGATTGGCGTAATTCATTAATTTACACGTGTACAGCTTCTTGCCACCTCCCACTGATGGATTGAGCTCGTTTCCAAAGTAATAGCGTCCACCACCAAGAGGTCCTTTTTGGCATTTGACAGTGATAGGACTTGCGTTCACAATGCGAGCCACTTCCATATCCAATGGATCACGACGATTGGGTGTATATACTTCATGATGATCATTGTGATGATGACGTTGATGGAGCACGGCTGGCATGGATTGCTTCTTGCGTAAAAGTAATCGCTTGTTGTTGCCACTATCATGCATGAATGAATCATCGTCATAGACATCATCTTCCTCATCCTCATCCATTGCATTAATCAATACTTGTGACAAGGGTCGTGGTCGTGGTGGCGGTGTCATTGTCATCATGGATGAACGTGGACGTCTTGGAAGTTGACTTGGTGATTGTGCACGATGTTGTTGTTGTGGTGTCTTTGGACGTGGAATAAATGAGGGTGTCATTGTACGCTTCACAGGGGATGCTGCTCGTCTCTCACGATCTGGAATAGGTGGAAGTGCTTGATGATCACGTTGATGGCTTGATCCAAGGCTACTCTTTGGACGTGGTGGTACTGGTGTCATCGTTTTACGACTATGCTGTTGTCCAGGTGTTGGGGTCTTAGATCGTGTAACAGGTGTTTTAGGCCGTGTCGGTGTTTTGGGACGAGTGGGTGTTTTGGGGCGTGATGTTGTCTTGTTGCTATGATCCTCTTCATCATCCTGCGTACGTCGATTCCTCATCAAGGTGCTCTTTGTAGGTTTCATCCATGATGCCTCTTCTCTTCCAGTAGGTGTTGCTGTACGTGCAGGGACTCGACTCTTGCGTGTGCCCAAGGATTTGGATTCTTTACCAAATTGTCCTGCTGATGATGATTTTACTTCTTGACGACTTGGCGTTTTGGTGAGTTTGCGACGACGAGAAGCTGCTGTGATTGTTGTGGTGTTGCCATCAAGGGATGAAGAATCAGATGTGCTAGGTCGAATATAATCACGAGAGCTGTGATGAGCCATAGAGCTTGCTGCACGTGGTGGCGTACGTTGTACTGGGCTATACATGCTTTTACGCATATCGGCTGCCAAACTAGGGGTAACACTCCTAACACGTCGATCATCAACATGGTTACGGCTGCCCATTCGAGGTAAAGTGTTGCTTTTCACATCTTCATGGCTCCTGTGGCGAATACTCTTCCATCCACTGCTGCTACCACCACCATACAGCATACGTTCAGTCTCACGTAAATCACGCATACGTAAATCATCCATAGTGGCCTTGAGAGTCGTCCAACGTTGCATCATTGAGGAATGCCTCTTACTAGTGACGTTGTCACGTGCCACACGCGATACAATCCCGTTTCCAAGCATACCAAGCATCTTGTCAATGGAAGGTGCATAGTACTTGTACTTTGCTTCAAAGTTCTTTTCAATGGACTTGAATTTTTCACCATCAACAGGCAAAGGTGGAGGTGATGAACATGTGTTGTTGGAATGATTGGGCCGTGGAAGATTACGCATGATTGTCTTTGATAAACGTTCAAAGGCGTTTCCATGTTGTTGTTGTTGTTGTGGGTGTGCTGCAATGTGCCATTCGCGGACTTGTTGGATGATGCCGTAGCATTGTGTCACTGTTTTCTCCAATCCATCAATCATCACATCCACTTGATCAGCCACTTGTCGAAACACGGTCAACCATCGATCTTCCTTGAGCTCTTCTTTGAGGTCATCAATCTCAAGTCGTAAAGCTTCCCATCGTTTTTGGACTGTGTTATGCTTCCGAGTCAATACACCTGAAGGATCATCCGGGGGTGTGTTTGATGTCATTGATGAATAAATCTTTTGTACAGCATGAAAGAGAGGTTCAACCCGATTATCGATATCGACAAGAATTTGATCATCACGAGGAGCTGATATTGCTGCTGTTGGATCAGGCATCCCACTAGCATTGGTGATGACTGTAGTGGTTGCAGTGGCTGTTGAGGCGACTGATGGTGAGAATAACCCGCTACTAGTGGTGCTGAGAGGGGAGCTCATTGCTTCACTACTGCAAACAGAGGATGCACCTGAAGATGAAACGGCAGCTGTGGCATGGCGTTTTTCCTGAAACTGGAACATCATAATTGATAGGTCATCAATTTGCTGTAACACATGCTCCATAAGAGTGGTGAGTTCCCTTTTCTCATTGATGCTTTCAAGTTGTCGTATCACCGATGTCAAAAAATGCTGCAATCCAGACCACTCGGATTGAATCTTGGTCAACGACATCCTTGTTTTCATCTTTTGCTCTTGTAGTTGCATTGGGGTCATTCCCATATCATCGTCATCATGATCATCCAATTTGTCGAGTACAACATTGCTGATCTCATCAAGGATGGATACAAGTGGCTCCATTCGACCGAAAGAGAATTCCAATATCGATTGGGTATCATGCATGCTTTGTGGATTCTCTTCCTTGACATTCATCTCAAGCGTAAAGACTGCCATTTGTGCTGTTTGTAACCAAGTCGTCATTTTGGTAGCGATGGCATCGAAGCGATTGACGATTTGTTCCAAGGAAAGCGAGTCGTGTAAGTTCAAGATGTCATTGATTTCTTTGTCGGGTAGCTGAATGGCCGCAAGTTGATCAAAAACGGAATCTTCCGGTTGTATAGAAATGGATTGCTTGACCGACACTGGCGGAAGTAACGGGTTTGCTGCAGTAACGACGGTCATTGTATATATGCTGCAGATAAATCATGTCAGCCAAGCAGCTACTGTTGTATCCAGTACCCCCATTCACAACACTCACAAATCTTATATATGCTGAAAGTGATGGTTATACGAGGGTGTTTTTGGAGGGTTATGCAACGTTGATTGTTGAAATTGGTGAAAATGAGTATGAATGTTATCCACAGAGATGCCAATGCCGGGTATGAAAGAAGAATGAAGAGATAGGGTGGGGGTATATAGAGACGGGAGATATGCTTAAAAATGACAAGAGGGAATAGGCGGCACTACTGCCAAAGTCAATAGAGAGGCATGGAAAAGGTAAAAGAAAAAAAGAGAGAAAAAGGAAGAGCAACAGAGTAAGCTCTTGCCTTTTTTTGGGCGCGTGGTGTTTCTTACTCTCTCTCTCGCTCACTCTCTTCCTCACTCCCAGGTGCAAAAGGCGGGGCAGCAGTCATTCAAATCATGTGCTTTGGGTTGCCTTGCTATACTGTACACGACATGAGCTTTCTCTATTTCTCTCTTTCTCTCCGCCTAAAGAAACGCCATCCTACTTTTACCCAACAAACACCCACATCTTCATCACTCACCACTCGCATCATTTATCATCATTTACCCCTGGGATACTTTTCAATCTATTGGTTCCAAAACGCGCTTTTGCCTAATACACCGCCATTCCCTCCTTCAGTCATATGTGCTCACCCCTTTTTCTCTCTCTTTTGGCACTTTGACCAATGAGCATCCAATTCGGTGTCCAGGAGCATTTTGGTGACACGAGGCCGGAACAGCTTCCCGTTTGGCGCCCTGTTAAAGTAAGGAGTAAGGGACATCATTCATCATGAACAAAAGGGTAATGGCGGACACTCGACAAAGATCACTACTACTATTTACTACTACTACCCGGTTTTACTCCTTTTTGTCTTTCTCTGCGGCCATATACACAAACGTCCAAAGTGCGTGCAGTGCATTGCATCTACTACTACTAAGAGAGCTCTTCTCCTCCTCCTCCTTCTCACTTTATATCGTTCCACCAATATATTATCGGCTCATTTGATCTTTTTTCAGCCTACGACTGCATATAAAAATAAATCGCATCACCATTTAGTGTGATCTAGACTATTCATTAGAATCATCATTAAGATAAAGATAATGAGAATGCTGATACGTAACAACAATCATGGGAATTGTTATAATACCCGGCCCAAAATAATAGTTGCAAACCACCGTTTCCCTTCCTGGAACGTTGGATTTTGTGAAACGCGACAAGTATACCGTACTTGCATGCTGGTGCATCAAAAGGAGCAAAAAAGTAACCTTGATGATCAAGTATAGAGATACACAATCGATAATGACGACGAAGCTTATATCGATCCTACTGCATACCATATGATATGGACTATGGATGTAGCCAGATGACAATGAATAGGGTGCTTGCTATCCAACTGCATACATGACATGGGAAACTCAGCTGAATGGACACTGCTATTGTGCCCCTCAAGAGACAAGCACAGCCATTCTCAATGTACAAGCAGCAAACGATTTAGTATAGTGTTCGAGCAAAACAAATGCTATAGGCCTTATTTTCATTATTGGGTGATGAACGATTTGACAAAATCACCTAGCAAGGCTCACCCTGGATTACATGCAATGATGCCAACGCCACCTAAAATAGCTCCGCTGTCGACCAGTATTTAAACAAGTGCGTTTCAATCTCCCAAGAGACAACTTTACAAGTCTTTGTATTACATGCTCCCGGTATTCAACGAGTTTTTATGCAAAGAACAACACATACAAAGCTCATGACCATTATCACAACTTGTTATCAGCAAGTGATGGAAGTAGAATGCTTTGAAGTACGCATAAAAATGGGTTTCACCTTATCCATGCAGCCTTGGTAAATAGAATCATGCACGAATTGAAGCAGATTCAGTTGTTGGCTCATGTTGGCCACACTGCAGCGCTCAATCTATTGACTCATTGTTGGCTGCAGTCCAAAACACGATACCTAAATCAATAAATCGTATCATAATGAACCATTGGTGGGCAAAGATAGTAAATAGTGCAGCAGCTCTCTGCAAAAGTGTAAATACAAGCTTGGAAACAAAGCATTCACCTGAGAACTTTACAGGCGCAGGGAACAACATCCGTTATTAAGGAAGTGAGCTGCAAGATGCAATCCTCCTTCAGAAATGGAAGGCGACACCAAAGCCACGCTTCTTTAATACATCTTTCTTTTATCATGTCGCGTTTGATAGCGATAATAGAAATCATATGGGGTATGCAATCAAGCATCATCAGCCCCTCTTCTTCTTGAGCAGACACATCGATGCTTACCCATAGTAGCCCCCCGCATGTGTTGATGATAAAACAATAGGATTTGAGACAACGTCTAATTTTCAAAAGGAAGTTTTTACATACATTGAAATCATGATACTTCTTATTGACAATCTCTAGCTTATAAGAACATCTATATCTGCAGACGATCCCCTTAATGGGCAAGGTGAGAGTGAGCGGATGGCGGGTTGTCAAACATTGACGAATGACGTCGGCTGTGAGCAGGCAAGTTTGAATTTGTTTTCAGAAGCACGGCACTCACTTCCACCCTTTAAGCCTACTATACACACACACACCAATCGACAATGTTGGCTAGAGCATTTGCACGATCTGCGAGACTCACTCGTCCTACCGTTATGCGCCGTGGCGGCGGTGGTGCTCCCGAAGTCAATGAGCCTGGAGGTTATCTCTTCAACGAAAAGGTATTCAAGTCATTCAACAAACGCAACATTGAAAAACACCCACCTCGTTGACAACGCATATACTAATGATCCCATCCTATCACCTAGACTCGTGTCAAGGAGGAGTGGGAAAGCATTTACAACTGGGGCATGGGCGGTGGTTTCTTCCTCATGGCTGTTGCTTTGTATTACAAGCCTGATACCAGGTAAAGACAACAATGAGAGCATACCGAACCTCTTTATTCATATCATTTATGTTGCTATAGCGTTGTCTCCTGGGCTACCAAGGAAGCTGAAAAGTCTTTGAAGGAAAAGGGTGTCAAGCTTGATTTTGAAAAGACTGCTTAAACCGCTTAGATCCATCCACAAACACACACACACAACACTACACACAACAATCCGCAACATCCCCATCAAATAAACGACATTGCCGTTTTGTAGAAAGACTTGGGAACATGTAATTTACTTGGATATGCACATGAAAAAGTAGTGGTTTTGGAATTAGGAGTGATTAAATGGGTATCAAACAATATGAATAATGAATGAGATATGGAGAACAATGAAGATGGTGATGATGATCTTAGAGGTCTTGATGGCGATGCCGTGGGCGAGTGGGACTGCGTAATGCTGAGCTGAGCTCGACACCAGAGGAAACCGTCCGTAAACTAGCTTGCTTGACAGCCTTGTTACGCTCCAAGAGGTATTCATTATAGGTACGCCATAGTTTCCGGGGAAACAAGATCACTGTACGACCCCATTTTAATGCACAGATGATGATCCATACGAGCAAGGCACACACTACATGCACACCACACTGATTAGTCCCGAGCTAACACAATCTTGATCCCACTTACGTGTTAATAAATACGAAAGTAATGCATAACCGGTATCAAGCCATGGATTCTTTGCTCGATTCGCTAATATTGATTCGATATCCACTTCAAGTTTCTTGAGCTAAAAAAGCATTGTATGTTAGCGTCGAGTCTTCTTTTTCCCTCCATCTTCACTTACAGCTGAATAATGGGCATCTGGCATGTCCTTGATATAGCAAGCCATCTTTTGTCGCGTGTCACTGATATCAATTTGAATGTCACGGATAAGCTCTTCCGTTTCACACAAGGCTCGCTTAAATTCGATCATTTCGTTCTCCAAAGCACACACGCCAAGTTGCACTTCCTCTTGTCGATAGTCGAAAGGGTTGACGGACCGATAGGGCAAATGTGTATCAAGGCGAAGGGAAGGCACATGTCTGATAGAAGATGAAAAGCTAAGTTGGCGCGATGATCTTGACAAGGTTGCTGGAGGTGCGGTGTTGGTACTTGATGCCCCCAATGAGCTAGATGATGACGATGCTGATGATGGAGAATTCGTAAAGAATACACCCTTTCTCTTTGAACGTGCTTGCTCGTTTTCCAACCCTTGTGACATGGCAACTTCCTTGATACTGTGGATACTCTTTGTAGATGTCTGCCGGCTATTGGGTGGACTTTGCCAGGTAGAAGCGTCGAAGCTATTGCGTTCAGAATCATCAACAGCTAGCGCCTCGATCGTTTTGCGATTTTCATCCATGAATTCCTACACAGCAACAATGCTACATTAACAAGTGTCCCTTTCCCATTAAAGAGATCCAATTACCTTCGAGGCCTGGGTCAAGCCTTTTAATTCTTCAATGCGAACATCCAAATTCTTCATAAGCATATGAAGATCTTCTTGTGAATTCCTATGAACGTATCATTGATGAGTTGTCAAAGTTACCCCCTATCATTCATCCACCACCCAGCCTATCCTTCTTACTCGTCTTCGCTTAAATCTTCAGCGTCTTCCACCATCGTAACATGGAGATCAAGCAGGTATCCTTGTTGAAACAATATCCCATGTGAGCTCAATAATCACATGATAGTATCACTCATCTTACCATTTCTCAATGACCGGCCATCTGTGAGATGAATAAGCTTGACGAAATCTGCGTTATCCGATTTGCTTGCACGCACAATTGCTAAGGATTACATGTTAAACACTCATTCTTATCTTTACACAACGAGACACCTTACCTATTTTTCTCGTGATCATGGACTCCGTTTCACTCTGAGAGTCGCCAACGGGCTTATCATTAACGAAGGGGATACCACCAACAAGCTGTGAAGCATCGATCACGTCTTCTTCATCGTCATCCTCCTCCTCTTCCTCTTCTTCCTCGTCTTCTTCTTCCTTCTCCTGAGCACGTGTATAGCGTACACGCTTTTCCACAATCTCCATCTTCCCTTGTTTTTCATATTCCTTCAACAGCCCGAGGACCTCATCAGGAAGACTTCCATAATCAAACATCAAGGTCTTGGTCGTCTCTTGAGGTTCAATGGGTTCAGGCGATCCTCCACGACTGGCAACACCACCGCCTTCGGAAGGTGCTGTAGAGGTGATACCGCTGTAATCACTGATGCTAGCACGGTTGCTCTTGATGCCATCCTCACTTCCTGATGGGTAAAATCGACACGAGTCCGCATCACTTGTATCACGCTTGTTCAAATCGTCATCTCGTGGTGGTGCATAGAGGTCAAATGATGATCGAATGTCCTGCACCGGTGAAAACTACAACATGTCACGTGTGAATACAAATAACAATGCTTGTAATAAAAGATAAGCTTACATCAGGGGATCGTGAATGGATCGAAGTATTCGCTGATCGTTGCAAGAGGTCGTTATCAAAATGGACAACAGGTTGCTGTTTTTTCTCCACCTCCCAATTCTCCTCTGTTGGTGATGGTGATGTTGTTGTTGTTGGATGACTTTTGTTGTTGTTGTTCCTGCTCGTGACAACAAGTGGATCTGCACTTGATCTTCGTCGTCGTCTTTTTGCACGTGAATCTTCATTATTACATGCTGTCGAAGAATGCATGCTGTCAAATGAATGTCGTCGTCGTGGAAGTGAAAAAGGTTTGCCGCGAAAATGTTTCTGTTTGCTGGTGGTAGTGGAGCTAGTATTCGAGTCAACCGATGAGGCTCTGATGCTGCTGGGAATTAAGCGACCTTTGATAAGTGATGTTGGATGAAGTGATGAACGTTTACGATTGTCGGATGATGATGATGATGCATGAGAATCAGGGTCCGTATTGTTGGTTGCTGATGCACGACCCTCGCTGTTGCCAATACTCGGGGTACTGCTTTCCGTTTGAGAGATGGTCATGAGATAGCGAATGTCATGGCTACCAGCACTACTATGACTTCCATCACGTAACATGGATGAACCAGTATCAATTGAAGAGGATGGTGATGCTGCTGCTGCTGCTGCTTCAGCCGATATAGAACTTTGCAAATCGGCAAATGAGGTGTCTTTGGATTTGCCTTTTTTGTCTCGCTTGACAAACGGTTTGTACCATGATCGTCGATGCTCGTTCTTATTCGGATCAAAAGACTTGGTTGCTCGTGCATTGACAAGCTGTTGTGTCGAAGGTGGTGGTGTACTGAGAGATGAACGTGTAACAATGGGAACAGCATTCGTATCAACGTGATTGGATGTCAAGTTTTCAGTGCTCGCTGATGTGCCTGGATCAATGCGTAATCTGCTTGGCTTATGTCGAGTATCATCAAGGCAAAAATCACCTGAAGGTCGAGCCATGGATCTACTACGAGCATGATGTTTGATGCGCTGACTTGGTTCCTCTAAATATTCAATCATGTCAATAATGGACTACCCTTGAAATTCAATGTGCGTATGTATGCACATACCTGATCGTTGGCGTTGATGAGTACGATTGCTAGGATACTTGCTGGCAAGACTTGTATCCGGTAAATGAGCAGCCATCTGTGTGAGTTTCACAATGTCTTCATATGATACAGCACACAGCATATCCCTGGCTGAAATAAGATCATTGTCAGCATTTTCCATAGCAACCACTCTTCGTAATGTTGAATCATACCAGTTTGAGAATCCGTAGCATTGGAAGCTGCTGTGGTATGCCGTTGATTCTCCAATTGCTTATGCTTTCTGGTGCTGCCATTATTCTCATTGTTGCCGCGGCCCTTCGTGCCGATAGTATCCTCATTCGTTGTAGTATGCTGAACCTTTTTGCGTTCCGTAGAATACGACGCTGAAGGTGCATATTCAAGCCATCCTCGAGGAGACTCTACTTGGAAGGCTTTGGACGTTGTCTTGTTATCATTGTCGGTTTCCGAAGCAGTGTCAGCATCGTGCGCATTGGGTGGTTCTTTGGAAGCTGCTTCTGGTGATAACGTGGGTGACTGTAATGGCGATTGCTGAGGTGAGCGATATTGTTGTGGACGCTGCGAAGTATGTCTCCAATGCTCCAATTCGTTAATGTAGCGATGTGGCTGCATGGAGTGGCATGAATTAAAGGAAAAGAAGATAAAGCAACGCTTGGTCGGCAAGTAAGCGCCCATTTCAGGAAATTCGGCTTTGGAGCAACCACCCCACGAATCACGTGATCCCTTTTGTATCGTACATTCATCCTCACATGTGTGCTCTCAATAAAGTATGTATAATAAACGATGCATGCATCATTGAATGAATGTGTACTAGGCACATACCTTGGGAGGTTCAATATGTGATCCAAACGTGATATCATCTATGCAATGGCTAAAGCAGATTTGCCACGAGTTCTCTGTAGTTGGCAACCTTGCTGATTTGCATGTGGTTGAAAGGAAAAGGTAGCTTTCATTGTAGCTAGATACTTCCAATATCCTCTCCATAAAATGGTGGTACTAAAGCAACTTGTTAAAGTGCTCATGCAGTTGCTGTGCTCTCATACATATTGTGTTTTATTCACGACAGCATTAATGACTTGGACCATCACAGCACGTTATCAGACTTGGTGTAATAAATGTCGACGATGACTTATACTGGAAGCTGTATTGTCGTTTCGGCTATGATACCATCAGTGTAATCTAGCTGTTGCTGCTTTGAACCTCTTGAAAGGATGGAAGGCTTTGAAGATTATCAATGCAAATATGAAGAGCTTTGAAATCAAGCGTATTACCTTTGAACGATCCCACTCAGGTATGCGTTGCAGTAAGCATACTCAATCACCAACCAGCATGTGCTGCTTGTCATAAACGAAGATATCAACCTCATATCAAGTTATCTTGTTCAGCTCAGAGACATGCCATGTATGCTATTATTAGAGATAAAGAAGCTACCTCAGAAAGCCGTTGTAATTAGCAGCACGTTTCCTGAAGCGGCACAATGTTTCTGATTGGTTGACATATGAAATGCAGGAAACGAATCTTTTGTGTAACGCTTACGAATGCCAGAGCTGACCTGGCACATTCGTCAAATATCATTCTATTGTTGTTGTGGCATACTCTACTCCACTCATGAAAGGCAGGTTAAGATATGTACATGTTACGCAATACAAATGCCATGAAAGAACCACCCTCATCCCCTTTCACGCTTAGGGCAATAATGAGTCAAAGGGGTGAATTTCAAAGGTGTCATTGACACATCATCATACTACACGCATACACACGTTATGTGTTTAACAAGAGTGTCCTTCCTCCCTTCACCCTTGAAATAGGTATGAGTGAGTGAAAAGGGTACATGTTATCAAACGAAAAAGGGATTAGTCACTGTCACGGTGGGGGATAAAGGGCCCTTCGCCCAATGTGTGCTTTCTATAATAGCTTCTTTCACACAGTCTAAATCGCCCGACACGCTTTTATTATCTCTTCTTTCACCTACGACTTTGTCTAAACCTGTTCCCATGACGACTTCTACCAATATGCACCTCGGCTATGAATGGTATACTCTCTTTGCTTGACACTGGATCGTCTTGACTGATTGTCCTTTTCAATGACTTTAGGATGCGCCCAACTCTTGCCAACGACAATCGATCTGATGTCTTGAACACTGATAACGCCTATTACTTTTCATCGACTTCCTCGAACCTTGGCGAACATGGCTCCAACCGACTCGATGCCTTGTCATCCACGACTTCATCTCGCCATCCTCAGTTCAACGTTAACCACGGACAGCAGCAGCACCAACAGCAGCAGCAGCAGCCTTCGCTTTCAGGTCCAGGCGTAGACCCCCGTTACAAATACGCCAACGACTTGATGTTGGGCATGTATCAATCGGGTGGAGTTCCTGCCAAGCTTCAAGGTCAACAACATGACTCGCAACCTTCCTTGTCGTTTGCTGGTCCATTGGGTGAGCAAGAAGGAAAGGTAAAGTATTATAGCATGTGGATTGAGGCAGTGGGTGGATCTTTATCGTTGATTGTTTGTTACGTAATTCATTAGATGTTGGCTGGCCCTGCTCATTCGAATGATATGCAATTTCTTCAAGGACAAGACCAACCTCATGGCGCAATGTATGCGAGGAATGCAAATGATGGCATCATGCATCATCAATATAAACGAGGTATACTATATATCAGAATGGATACATTAAATAAAAAAAAGAGCTCATGTGTTTCATGTTCAGATGATGATCAATTTAACGAGAGATCCATCAAGGAACAAGAGCATGGTAAGTTGTATAATGGTCCATCTAATTGCTTGTATCCTCATTCATTCACGTGATTAGATCTTGGTCAATCGGGTGGTTGGACACAATCTGATGGCATTGGACACTCTATGGAGAATGGTGAACAAGAGGATGTACCTGCTTGGGGTTCCATCAATAAGGATGCTGTGGGGACATTTGACAGCAACGGTGTATTTCGACCTGATGGCAATGCTGGTGCTGGTGGTGCTGGTATTCCTCCTTCAGGCGCTGAAGCACGACAAGGAGGTGGTGGTGGTGGAGGTATTGATTTTGGCAAGGAGAACATTCAGCCCCACGATGTCCGCTATCGTGAAATTGCTGCTGGAGGTGGTGCTGATCAACTGAACTTTGCTGCTCCTCGCCCTCCTTCTCAATCAGCTGGCATGGATCTTCCTTTGAAAATGGACAGCAACAATATGAGTGGCATGGCATCGATGCTTGAGACCTCGTACAAATGGTTGTATCGTGATCCTCAAGGCAATATCCAAGGACCCTTTGGTGTTGAAGAAATGCAAGACTGGTTCAAGGCTGGTTTCTTTGCTCCCACTTTGATGATTCGGCGTGAAGATCAACCTCAATTTGAGCCATTGATTGATCTTGTCAGGAAAACGGGTGACGACAAGGAACCATTTCGGACTGCCAATCGACTACCATCGGCTTCTTTGCATTCAGCAGCAACCATGGGTGGTGGTGGTGGTGGTGGTATGGGAATGCCTACTCCTCAATCAGCCATGCTATCATCATTTCATCCTCCTGCTGGTGGAGTATCGTCAGCCGTATTGGGTGGATCAGTGGAGTTTGATGCAATGCCTGCTAGAGGCCCTTATCCTGGTAACATCCTTGGCAGACAATCAACGGATACGCATGGCGGTGGTCCATTGCAAATGCCAATGCCTGGATTTGGCAATGGAGCGTATCCAAGCTCACTTGGGGTCTCTTCAAGTCTTTTGCAGCAATCCATGGCTCATGGAATGGTGGATCCCAGCCGTAGCAATATCACCGATCCAGGATTTGTTGTCAACCGTGGCTCATCTTTGGCTAGTACAGAACAACCACCAAGAGGTCCTTCATGGCTGAATAATGAACCTTTCTCAGGTGGTATGGATTCCTCCAATATTGGCCCGTCACCCTATCATCCACCTCCTCAATATGCTATGAATCCACATCTCGCATCACATATGGGTGGTTCCCCTGGATTCTTGGAGTATCAGCGTGCAATGAATGAATATCAGCAACAACAGCAACATCTACGTATGTTACAACAGCAAAATCAGGAGAAGTATTTGCGATATCAACAGCAGCAGCAGCAATATCACCCATCGGTAGATCAGAGAACACCATTGCAACCGTTGCCTGGTCAACAACAGCAATATGAAAATCAACCACAATTCCCGCCATTTACCCAAACAAACACACCCCCAGCATCTACAGAAGAAAAGGCTGAACCCGTTACTACACCACCACCTAAGCAACATGATCAAGTTGTGGAGCCTGAAGCTGAACCGAAGACTATACCCCAAGAATCACCTATATCTGAGGCAGCAGTGGATAAGGCAACAAATGAGGATAAGACAACAACAACTCAACAACAAAAGACGATTTCAGAAGACAACCATGTTCCAGTGGAGGATACAATCACCAAACCATTATCTGATATGCAATTGAACGATGCTGATCAAGGTGCACCATCACTTGACGAACCAGCAAAGAAAGAACCAGCCACAAAGGAACCAGCAAAGAAAGAACCAGCCACAAAGGAACCAACAAAGAAGGAACCAACAAAGGAACCAACAAAGAAGGAACCAGCAAAGAAGAAAACAACGCCTACCACATCACCACCACCATCTGCACCTGCACCTTCTATCTCAGAACCCAAAAACAGTGCACCACCTGCCAACAAGCCTGTTTCTTTGCGAGATATCCAAGCCGAGGAGCTTGATAAGCAACAAGCAATCAAGGCACAACAAGAGAAGGAAGCGACAGCAGCTTTGCAGCGACAAGTTCAAGATGCCAGGGCGCAAGAAAGTCAACAAAAAGATGCATGGGCTGAGGATGTTGAGCAAAGCAAAGGGGAATCCAAAGCACCATGGGAATTGCCAGCTGCACCAAAAAAGACGCTTCGTCAGATTCAACAAGAGGAAGAAGAAGCTGCATCCAAAGTCAAAGCAAAATCATCATCAACAAACAATGCTGGAATGGTGTCAGCTATCAAAGGATACGCTAATGTTGCAGAAGGGCCTACGCCAAAGGTAAAATGGGAAACATTGAGATAGATTACATAATACTTACGTGAGAAAATAGGGCACTACTAACAGCAGCAATCGATCTATGTCGAAAACAACGACACCATCATCATCCATTGACCGTCGATCACCACCACAGCAACAACAGCAACGTACACAAGTGAAGAAGCAAGTTTCTCCTCCTATCAAATCGGCCATGGAAGGTGATATGAAGCCTCCTAGTGAAGAATTCATGCGTTGGTGTCGTCAATCATTGCGTGGATTGAATCGAGGAGTCAATGGTAAGAACAACGTGCTATTGTGAAACACAAGGAAAGGATCGATGATTCTAATGCATGTGTGTGTATGTGTGTGTGTATAGTGGACGAGATTGTACAAATGCTGTTATCGTTTCCATTGGATGCCAGCACTGGAGAGATTATTCAAGATATCATTTATGCCAATTCTACATCCATGGATGGAAGACGATTTGCCAATGAATTTATTAAGAATAGAAAGGAGGATATTGCAGGCAAGTTTAACGTGACCATCCCGGTGACAAATAGTACAGCCTTGGATGAAGGTTTCAAGTTAGTGACCAAGAAGGGTAAAAAGAAGACACAGGCTTGAGAATAAAGTTATTGGGGTTCTTTTTCCCTGCCTTTTTTTCTTTCTCTGCAATAGGAGCACATTGTATGTGTGTGCGTGTGTACCCCTCCCTCTTTTAAACATTCACCCTGCCAATACTTCTCACTCCGCGAACTCGCAACTGCTACACTTTTCTTCACTTTTATCACGTCTTAATGCCGTCTTCAATGAACTTTAACATTTTCAAACCAAAGCAAAAGACCCCTCACGATCTGGTCAAGCTGACAAAAGATGCCATTGCTCGACTGGATGGTTCGGATCGACGCAAGGTAAAGCATTGACACATGGCTTCTTTCTGTCCGACAATGAGAAGGATGCACACTACTGTTGTAAACGATATCTAATAGTATCCCTTTTTCTATCTATCTACTAGGCAAACGAGGAGATTTCCAAGCACCTTGTATCTATGAAGACTATTCTCTATGGCAAGTACCCTCACCAAGATAGATTATATATATAGAGGGAGAGCTGACATGGCATAACTTTAGACAACGACCCAAGCCCGGATCAAGTAGCACAGTTAGCTCAAGAGATTTACAACAATGATTTACTTCAGGCGCTTGTACTTAATATCAGTAAACTCGACTTTGAGGTATGTAAAAAGGAGAGAGAGTGTGTGTGTGTGGATGGGCAATGTTTGTGTGAGAAAATCGTGAAAAGGGGATGGGATACTCATATCGACAATGTAGGCAAAGAAGGACGTGGCACAAATCTTTAACAACTTGCTACGAAGGCAAATTGGTTCTCGGTTGCCAACGGTGGAATATTTGTGTACAAGAGAGGAATTACTGTTTACCTTGTTGCGTGGTTACGACCATCCCGAAGTGGCATTGAATTGCGGCTTGATTTTACGCGAATGTCTCAGGAACGAAGCCCTTGCCAAGATCATCCTTTATTCTCCCAACTTTTATTTGTTCTTTGACTATGTCGAGATGAGCACTTTTGATATCGCCTCCGATGCATTTGCTTCTTTCAAGGAAATTCTCACAAAACACAAACAAATGGTTGCCGAGTATCTGGATGCCAACTATGACGAGGTAAGAGAGAGAGAACAACGCCTATCCAATGATGGTAGTGAAACTCATTCATTCCTTCCTTCTTTATAGTTTTTCGATCATTACAAGCGACTCTTGACTTCATCCAACTATGTCACAAAACGCCAATCACTCAAGGTAATGGATGAAGGGAACCCCTCCCCCAAAAAAGAGTGCCATTTATTGAGATTAATTGGGTCTTTATTCAGTTGCTGGGCGAGATTCTTTTGGATCGATCCAACTTTAACGTCATGACTCGATATATCAGCAATGCAGAAAACCTCAAGCTCATGATGAATTTGTTGCGAGATCGTAGTCGGAATATTCAATTTGAAGCTTTTCATGTGTTCAAGGTAAAGGGGTGTGCATGAATAGAGAGAGAATACGCTTTGTATTCATTCACATCGAATAGGTGTTTGTTGCCAATCCCAACAAGAATAAGCCTATCCTGGACATTCTTCTCAAGAACCAAGAAAAGTTGGTCGTGTTCCTGAACAATTTCCACAATGATAGACAAGGTAAATGAAGCAAATTTCATTGTGCCACCTACCACCACCACCACCTTTGCTTACTCTTTGTCTTTATAGATGATGAACAATTCAATGATGAGAAAGCTTTCCTTATCAAACAAATCCAAGATCTGAGACCTGTGCATGAATAAACGATATCCAACCCAATCATACATAATGTACACAGCCTTTTACTCATCACTGTTGTCTATGTTAATATCTATCTACAGGGTGTAATGGGTCACTATGCTATGGAAAGCGTTTCCTTGGATATACCGTACGAGAGGATTGTGAAGAGAGAGTATTCCTTAGTGCTCGTTCCCTTTGGTTTAGCTCATCCTGAGATAGCTCCTCGATCTACAATCATACACAATGCTTAGATAAAGCTCCTTTCTATTCCCATTCTCCTTTACCTTTAATGAGTCACGGTTAAACTTGTAAGGAATTGAGCCAAGTGTGCCATCAAATCTAAATACAGACAATGAATACATATAATGTCATACCACATGTCTTTGTGATGCTTACCTGTTCTTTTTAATATCAAGGGAGCTGGTAGTACGTTGGATAATGATCACGTTGTCAGCTTCCTGAGTCACCTTGGCACTGCCAAAAACAGAATTGATGTCTAGTTGTTCACCCGAATCCTTACGAGGATGCACCACCAGAGTAATATGTACATCTTGTTCAGTGGCAAAACGTCGTAGCTCAGCAATGGCGTCATCTTGAAGCTCCCACCGATCCTGGTGCGACCGACCTTGTTGTGACAGCATGAATTGTAAGTTGTCCAAAATAATGTGGCGTACATCATAGGCGTAAACAGCATGTCGACAAGCATCCAATACATCACGCACAGCTGTACTGCTGAAGAACTTTAAAAAGTAGAGGGGAAGCTATGTGAAGAGGAAGCATGTGAGCGATGTTTCTTTGTGTTTGACACTCATTGTTTTTCTTACTTGTTGAAATTCAGATGCCCATTGATCGAATTCCTCTGGTGATTTGCTGATATCCTTTCCTGCATACTGATACAACATCTTTTTGGCCAAGCGTCGATTGACAATCTCAAAGGAGCCCCATAGTGTAGGCACACCACTCTTGCAATAATCAAGGCTGATCTGACTAATGATGGTCGTCTTGCCCGCACCGGTGGAACCCGTAAGGATGGTAAGTTCACCTGGACGATGTCCTTTGAGAATACCATTGAGCGATGGTAGATCCGTGGATTGAACGCCTTGGGTTTGTTCTGGATAAAGGACTTCTTTTTGAACAAGATCACGTAAATCGGTGAAATCCATAATCTCATCGTGCTTGATCGATTGAGCTGATTGTAGCATGCCGGATAAATCATCTCCCTGCACCAATGCATCATGAGGTAGTGGTTGATTGTTGATCAGCAAACAACGAGCATCTCCTAGCTTGGAAGCGAATCGTTCAGACGCCATTTGACCATCCATATCCTTATCCATCCACACGTAAATCTTTGAAAATCGCTCCAACAATGGCAAGACTGATTCATGGAGTTGATAATAGTCGCTGGTAGGCAATGACACACTTGGTACACCCGTTGCTTGATAAGCAGCCATAGCATCCACTTCACGTCGTGTAAGAATGATTGTATCCGCATCCGATGGAATGGTGTGATATCCGAATAAACCGGTCGCATGATGTGTAGCCGTAGGTGGATCATAGGTGATCAATGCATCATTCTCAAGTCCACATGCTTTGACACGCATTGTCTCCACCTGAAACGCGTCATTCTCTTGGCCATAAACGAGTACTGTTTGTGGAAACGTCAAACATGCCGTGTCTTTGTATTCGCCAAGTCCCACTTGATACTTTCGCATGACATCAGGTCGTAAATGATATCGGTCGGCTACTGTTGTCAATGCTGCATCTGAAAGCTGTGAAGGATAGGCGGCAATCGTTTCAATTGAATGCTCAAAAGCGGGTTGCGTATTGGAGAATAGGTCTGATGATCCTTGGATGGCGTAGTCAGGGCGATTGTTGTGTGCGAGCTTCTTGCGTAATGTCTTTGTAAACTGTTGCCAGCTGCCACTTGAATGACACGTCTTACAACTATACGTCCCCGTTTCGATATTCACTGACGCTGCAAAACTCGACTTGCGAATATAAAGACAATGAGGACAATGCGTCAAGATCGTGTTGGGTTTGCCTCCAGGCACAGGTCGTTGTTGGTGGCCGTACAAGAACTTCATAATGTCTTGCTTGGATCGTCCTTTGATGCCAGGTTGAATCACCGTTGTTGAAGTGGACGATGCTGTGCGAGTGGGGAAGAGACTTGGATAAGCATGACGGCAAGGAGAAATGGTGAATCGAGATCGGCAAGGTGTAATCCAATGAATGCGAGTGCGTGTTGTAGCCCTGAACATGGGGAAGGCAGGATGAAGGGCTTAATAAAGAAATTAAAGCAAACTTCAGGACTGCGCACACACAGCTGTCAATCCAGGCTCTTATTTCTTTGGGAGCAGCGTGGAGTGATCTTTCTTCTTCTTCTTCTTCTTCCCCACAAACAATTCTTTTCATGGAAACCGATGGAGACATTTGCTGCAACGTTATTCATTGTCGAAAACCCCTCTCACAAGAAACACGCGTATGATATCAAATCTACTGCCAAATAAGAACATGTCAGATGCTGACTTGGCTATATGCATAGGCTTGTGTCACCTCTTGTTCACGTACACAAACACCATTGGCATCCCTCCTCTCCTTGACAAGTATTCATCATCTTCTTTTTTAGACATTTTTTGCATGGATTGTGCAAACCATCACTTTTCAAAAGCACTCGTATGTCCAGCATGTGAAACTAGTCTTACCCAAAGGTGAGTGTCTCCTTCAAAGGAATGACACCGTTACTTATCCCATTCCTCCCACCAGCGATGATATCGTCTTGTCCGAGCTTAATCCAACGGAGCAATATAAATCGGTACTACTTTACTATTGTAGCAACATACACAAACATTGATGCAGATCACACTATAGTCAGTGTTGGCAGGAATGCGACCCGATATCATTATGGATATAGCAAGCCGAGCCATTGCATTCTATCATTATCAGACTACGCAAGAGATTTGCTATCGAGCTATGGTCCACCAAACGTTGGAGACAAGATGTAACACTTTTCAAGAAAGGCTGCGGAACGTCTCAAGCGAGGCACAGCGGGCTCTTCAAGGTACTCTTTTTAGGAATCATTCATGTTGTCATTGTATTCACTAAGCATCGTACATGTACGTATAGTCGAAAGAGAGCATACACAAGGTATGTGTGGATGATAAAAAACTGGTCATCAAAATTGATGGGTTGGATTTAGTTGCCAGGCGAGAGCAGGAGCAAGAAAAGCGTCGTGCACATGATCTTCAAATGCAGCTTCAAGAAAAAGTGAGGCAATTTCAAAAACTGCAGGTAGGAAGGATGATCAAAGTGGGCTTGTTCAAGCATTAACCTAATGAGATTAGACGCTCTATGAGAAACTTAAACGTAAAATGCTGACATCAAGCATGCAACAATCGATGATACAGCACCAAGACAATGCATCCATGTCAACAGGAGGCAATATTCAGCAACCAATGCCAATGGCGCCTCGACCACCAATCTCTTTTCCTTCAAATAATTTCGAATCAGCTCCTGGCACCTACAACAACAATGTTCCCACAGCTACAAACACACCCGCGCATTCTATGATATATCAACTACAACAACAAGGGCGACCACCACCACCACCGCTTGGATCCTTTGAACGTCCACCTGCACCACCAACAACGTTAGAGCCATCCTTTCAGCCTCGTATACCGCGTCGCCCAAATTCAACTTTACCACGTCCTTTCATACCAAATACACCAAATGCTCCAATGGTATTTATATAACATTGATCATTGTTGCTTATGTATCTTCTATGCTAATGCACCCTATACAAAATAGACAAACGAACGATTTGCTCATCATCGTCAGCCATTCGACAACCAAACAGTAGCAGGAGTTCACTTTCAGCATCATCCACAACATCATTATCATAATATGCAACGTGGTAGTATGAGGATGGTAAAAGCTGCACGACCCTTGAATGATAGTGGAAAGATCTATGCTACAGTGGTATCACCTCCTCCAGGTCGTCCTCCTAGAATACCAGCTTCTGTGGCAGCAATCTCAGTGGCAGGAACAGCTCGAAGAGCATCACGACGCCCACAGCAATCACGGATCAATTCTCCTTTCCGACCCCCTCCTCCAAGATAATAACATCATCATCATGTACATGTATTAATAAAGTAGGCTTCCTTATTATTAAACCATTCACTGTTATTCTATCCATCATGGCAATACGAAATCGGATTGGGGTATAAGCCTTGGAGAGGAGCTGTCAATTTTCAACATGAAATGGCTGTAACACTGTGTATCGATCACACACATTGTATCCATTGAGACCGTATCCCCGCTGAGAAACAACAAAGCTCAAAAGGATGTTGATTGCCGGTTGTGGCTACGGAACGACGCTGTTGTTGGTATGATGAGGTGCTCCTTTTCGAGAAGAAGATAATGTTGTAGTAGTAGTAGTAGTAGTTTGGGGTGATGAAAGTCGTATTCGCAGCGGCGGTATCCTTTGTTCTTGCTTTTTGTCTCCATGTTGATGTTTTGATTTCTTGTTTGGTTGCTGCCAGCTATTCCAAAGGTATTCCAAACTTGTAAAAAAACGTTTAGCTACGTGCATCGTTTGACATAAAGGCACTACTAGAACTTACCAATCTTCTCCCTCATACTCTTCGACCACATCTTCTTTTGTAGGATCAACGTCTGGATCAAATCGATATCGATCGTCTATTGAAGAAACTGGAGCCTTGAATCTTGTCCGATCGATGAATATCCTTCCACCACGGCCGATACGTTTCCTGAATCTCGGTGCATGATCATTGTTGGGCGAAAATGAGTTGTAAAAATGGCATGGTAAATCCAATGGAAATGGTTGATAAGGACACTACAAATCATCAATCTTAGTACCAGCATGGGATAGCAACAAACAATGTCATCTTACCGAAGTGATATCCTCGAAACCAATATCCTCTTCTCTTTTACGAGCCAAGTCCTTTTCAATAGCCAATTGCAATAGCGACTTTCCATGGCTTGGGTCATCATCTCGAAGTCGGCTGAGAGGTATCTTGATAGTAGTACTCCCGCTACAAGTGCGTGTTGTTAGCCTTATTTCTTTCGTGGCTCTCCCCAACCCTAAAACTTACCTTGTATGTGATCCTCTTTTATGTCGTTTCTTTTTGTAAGCAGGTGTGAAAATGTCCTCCTCTTTGATACCCAACGCTGCTTGATATCCACGTAATTCGCATCGCTTGACAAAGACAGCATGCTCTTGGGAAAACCCTTCCTTGCGTAACTTCTCCCGACGTAACACCATCCCACAAAGATTCCTTGCCTTTTCCATTTCTCTGCGTAACTTGCGTAATCTCTCTGAAGCTTGTTGATCTGTGCGCCTTGTCTTTCGGGTCGATCGGGTGTCACGTCGCCGAAAGCAAACGTATGGATCGCTGTCACCTTTGCGTGTTGATTCCTCATAGCGCAGCTGTGGTATGATTGGCTTTCCACTTCGCTGAATACGACGTTCACGCCAATGAAGTAGGATGGTTTCCAAGGTAGGATGATCGGTGGAAAATGATTCTGGAAGCATCTTGATCAATTCTGGATAACTAGGGATTTGTGAAGGATCCTTTTTTGATATAAATGTATGTGAGATAACCTGGTCTATGATAAATTGTAACACCACCCTATCCATCACTCTCCCTTTCTCTCTCTCTCGCTCTCTTTGGTACACCATTACCTCGTCACGTAAGAATATAGATAGTGCTTACCAAATCCAGATGAGGCATTTGCATATTGACGAGATGCTCGATTTGATCCATCACTGATTCAAACTCATCTTCAGGTACAGTCGATTGTTGATTGAGTTGATCCAGGAACGTCATGTCATCTTCATCCATCACGTAATGGCACTTGAAAATATCGCTGTCGGTCGTGTTGAATCGAATCAAACGCTGTGGTGGATCGAAAGACTTTGTGTAAATGCGATGATACTCGGCCATGTCAATGGTGTGCGACGCGTCGGGTGTCGGGATGTAGCTGTTCATCTTTGCACCAGTCGTAACAGCTGCATGAGCTGCATTGATAGCTGCTTGAAGATCATGCTTGAAGACCCATATGAGACAAAGAGATCCCCTCATGCAGCATTATCATCATCATCCTTACCTCCTCTTCTTCTTCCTTTTCCACACCAGTCTCAATGACAGGCACAGAGCGATTTAACTTGATGGCTTCATCCAATAAATCGGACAGTTGGGATGCCTTGTATATAGGTAAACGTTGCTTGGGCGATAGCTTCTTGACGCGAAAACGCGAGACTAAGTGATTCGTCATGTCGCTACTATAGCTGCCGACATCCAATGCATAAACTGCTGCACGACCAATGGAAGCTCAATGGAGAGAGTGGGAGAGAACAAGGATGAACGATTGGCTGATTGGAAGAAGACGAGAAGGAAAAAAGCGCGTCAACAAGTTTTTCTCTGTTTGTGTAGTACGCCAACACACGAAGCGCGTGGAACGGATGTGTGTGTGTGTGTGTGTGTGTGTGTGTGTGTATACATTGCATATTGTAAAAAGAGTAGCAAAATTGCTTCCCACACTGGAGAAAGGAGGCTTTACTCAAAATGGTGCGAGTTGGCCAATGCACATCTAAACTCACCCCTTATCTCGCTTTCTTTCCCATTCATGCGTTGTCCATCCAAATGATATGGCTATGTCATCGCCATGCCATCTTTGTGAGAATAAAGATCACTGCTCATGGTTGCCTCTTTTTGATTCCAAAGCTTTCTTTGAGAGTGAAGATTACTTGCTTGCTGCTGGAGATTGTTCGCCCGTCTGATGGTTATAATGTCATTGGAGCTACCCTCTCGTAAAAGGTCTATGTGGATTGATGTCATCCCTATACAGAAGACCGAATGAATTGAGGATGTCACGTGAGCCGTCAATATAGCAAGGAACTCCCTCCTCTAATAAAAGCAATGACAATATGGAAGCCACTCTACTCAAAGATCGCTGTCGCTATGAACACGTGATAAAAGATCGGTATCTTACAAAAGTATACGACGATTTAATGTCCCATCGATAATGCTGGTCGGTGCGTACATAAGCAACAAGGTTGTGGATTAAAGGGTCTATCTATAACCCTAACAATGGAACATGCGTTATGGCCGAGTATGTGGGTTTTAAGGGTCATTGTCATAATGCCGCCGTTGTTTCATCCAAAGACGTGTTCTTTAAAGTTACGCATCCGTCAGGGATAGGAAAACCTACAATTCTGTAGTACCAGATCCACTTGCTTGGGCTGTGTATATTATTGTCAAACGCAACACACAAAAGAACTGGGGCATGGGTACACAGAAGAGCTTACACATCAAAATCAACCATGTGCGTCGTGCCACAACACCGACAAAAGGGCAAGCAATAGCCTGATTTAGTCAAAAGGAAATGCATGTTATTTCATGGCTATATTTCAATGACAATAAAAGGTTCATGTCTATACAAATGTTTTATAAATCATGGAATAGTATTCACATATGCAAACGAGTAGGGGGGTTGATGAGATAAAAATGAATGGATACAAAGATGAAAGATATAGTAGATGGGTAGTAAGTGAATATGTATTATCCGATGTACTTGTGTGTGTTTGCTGGGTTGTTTTATCGTCGAGAAGAAATAGAGTTTTCCGGGATCGAAGAGGTTGCACCAGTACTACTACTACCTGAAGAAATGCTAGATGATTTGGAGGATGATCCAGAACGTCGCATGGCAGGATCCATCCCTGCTCGACCATGTGCCATACGTCGTGCTGCTGCAGCTATATAGAGAGAGAAAAAGAGCCTATTAGTCATGATCGGAAAGTGACATTCGCCCATAAACAATATGATTATTACCATGGCGTGCCTTTGCAGCAGCTCTATCGAGTTTGCCAATGACCAAATCCAATTGCTTTAGCCACTCCTCTTGTTCTTCACGATTGTTGGCCCGCAATACATGTACAGTAGGTGCACCCATATAAGTGGTATTGAGGGTATCCACGCCATGGAATGAGGAAATGATCTCAATACAATGCTCTTGTCCACCCGCTTCCTCTTTTTCAAGTGCCCTGATTCGAGCCCGCTCGAGATTCAAATGACCCTTGTATTGAAGTACAGTGCGCTTCCCTTCTTGTTTTGGTCGGACAATGGCCAGCAAGTCTGAAAACAAAAAGTAGGTACGTTCCTCGCCCGTTGATCGAGAGTTGACTACCACGCGCGATAGTTGCCCTTGCAACATCAATCGTCGTTGTGCCTTGACACCAAAAGGAGCACCCACGAGTGCTTGATGAATCATTAAGACTTGATCAACATTATCTGCATCATCCACTCTTATAGTTTAGTTAGTACAATGATACACACACACATGAGCCTCACTTGTGTGCCATTTACTTACTTTGGTTTCAATTCTTCAGCCAAGTTGAGCACCATTTGCTTGCAAGAGCTCAAGCCCATATGATCAGGATGCATGGGTGTTGTCATGTCAGCCAATTTACTAATCAATTGAGCGTATCGGTTGATGCACCCTGCCGGGATTTGGAGAAGGGATAAAAGTGTTGCTCCCCGAAGTGATGGATCCTTGTGAGCTGACTATGCAAATTGTGTATGTGTATGTGTGTCAGTGAACATTGTTGTGTATGGTAACACCACCACCACCACTCACGTCAATAAACTTTTTGAATGGCTGATATCGAGTAAGACGTTCATAGGTTGTGACAGCCACATCGTAATTATCGAGATATGCATGGTAAACGCTCAAAGATGAAAACTAGGATGACTCATGTTAGGCTTAATTTAGACGATAATAGCGGGGGAAGTACGAGACTCCATTGCATGTTTCCAAAGGGGAATGAATACGCGCACTTACCCAACTGTGGAACACATCCGAGATGATTTGTGTAGGGCCCCAAATCTGTAATCTGCCAAAGAAAGAGAGAGAGAAAGAGACTATAGGTCAACCGGAGAAAAGGCAACAAGTCTACTATTCTTTTTTTTTACCTTTCCTCCAAGCTTGCTAAAATATCCCGCTGGGTCTGGATAATCTCATCAAGGTTGCCAAAGAGCCATCGAATCTCACGCTCTGTGCAAACCATTTTCTTCATACCGAGGAGCTTGAAGGATGACTGCTTGGCATCTTTGCGTAAAGGATTGAGAAAGACGTTCAATAGCAAGTTGAGTGATTCGATATAGGCACGTTCAGAAGCATATAATTGATGCACAATCTCTTCTCGATTACGATGCCCGAGTTCCTGATCTTTTTTAACCAAAAAGAAGAAAAGCTGTCAGTTGAGAGAAAGGAGGAGGAGGAGGAGGATGTTGATATACGCACCAATCAATCCATCGTCCACGTCGTCGTAATCGAGATTGTTGATAATATCGAATTGATCTTCGGAAATCGGATTCGTGTCGTATTGCTGATGGTGTTGATAAGCGTTGTTGTTGTTGACAGAGGTGGATGATGAGCGAGATATGCAAGTAGATGGTGGGTCGGATGACAATGACGTCAGGGTGGTCATGCCGCTTGGATAACGTGGGCTTGCAAATGTACTGCTTCCTCGACTAGAGACGCTACTCATGCTGACGACCCGTTGATGGTGATTGTTATTGTTGTTGGGTATATCACTTTGACGTTGTGTGGATGATGATGGCTTCCTTCTCGGTGGTAGGACTGTGTTGGTGCGTGCAACCAGATTGTTATCCGGATTCATGGTAAAAGCGGGCTGAGAAAGGAGAGGAGAGAGAGAGAGAGAAATAAAAGGGAAAAAGATACAAGCAATAACGCGGGAAGAAAAGGTTTTTGAGAAATGAAAGGAGTGGTGGTGCATGATGATTGATGACCCCAATCCAAAGTGGGTATTTTGGAGCGGAGCAATCCAAGCTCATTACCGCGTGGACGATCTTTCTTCTTTTGATCCGTTATCGGCTCACTGAACGAATATCCTCCTTGTCCATTGTTGTTGTTCCCCCTTTGACTTGGCATTTCCACATACTACAACGATCGATGATGTATAATAAGCTCAATGTCGTAGTAACCATGTGTCGTCCCATCTTCCTTCCTTCCTTGTTGGCTGATCAATACGCGGCGTTTCATGTTGGCTGGTTGTTGTTTCCCCCGCTTTATACTGGGTATACCTACCATTGCATCGGGTAAGCATATGTCCTTTCTTTTGTCTCCCCTACTCTTCCCACAACTACTTACAGTGACCAATGCCATTGACAATGTAGCTTCATGTCGCTGCTCCACTGCTCAAAATGCCAACGATTCTTCCATCGCATGTTCCAATACAAGAAAAAGGTGTGTGCTGTTGGGAAAAGAGGCAGCTTTTGGATTGCCCGCAAGAGTACGTGTGTCGAATAGCAAGAATAGGCCCACAGCAACCGAGGTTGAAAACAAGGTCATCATCATCTCCATATCAACGATCCGTAATCAAATTTCATCAAAGGTAAAGGTGAAAGGTCAAGGAGTGCCTGACTATGGTTTCATTGTAGGGCGGTGGTCATTATTCATTGGCCCTTTGTCCCCGTGACCTTCTTCATACGTACAATCAACATCCTTCTAGAAGAACTATAAGCTTTGATCCAAAACATGTATAATTTTCACTATGATAGTCGAAAACAGTAAAGTATGTTATAAAATGCTCTTTCTTTTTGTGCTTTGCATGTCACTTTTGAATTGCAAGAATCCCATGATAGTGATCCACTCAAATTACATCATCCGCATGGTCTACCACATGATGGTTGATGCATCGTGACCTCTTGTTCATTCTGCATCCACAATCATCTCATGTCATTTCCATCATGATCATCATCATCACCACCAATAAACAAACGACACAAGATTTTAGCTGAACTTGTCAATTAATGTTTGTGTCAACTGTCAAATCGGAAGCAGGAAAGCGTATTTGCTTTAGAGCCTACACGTGATACATGGGATGGGGGAATGGTGCACACTTTGCAATGTGAGCAGCTTGTGTGGCGCATCCAAGAGCACACATGACAAGTAATGTTACATAGAACAGCACCGAAGCATCCAAAAGAGAGATGGTGGTGCTTCATAAAACATGTCATCAGCAAGTGCAAGCAATAGCATCGTGATGATAGGACATTCTGGTCCATATATAAGCACTTTGCCACCCTTTTCTTTTACTCCCTTTCCTTCTCTTCTTCCCCTTCTTGCACTATACCGCATTGTTGTATCCAGGTATCTTATTCACCTTGCTATCATTCTCTTCTTGCTGGTATCTTGACAACATTATCAACATGTACCTTGCTGGCTGGCTATCGTTTTAGATGAGTGCGATGTCGTGTTCCGAATACAGCAGCACATCTACTACTACAGTAGTCCATCATCCGCGTCATAGGTCGTCATCATCGTCATCATCACCATCCACCACTTTGGTATCTTCCTCATCACCCACCACACTACCTGGTCACCATGGTGGTCGCATGCGTCGCACAAGCAATACCCTTCCATTGGGCTCGAATGACATGAAAATGCAATCCTCTCTTTCTCAACAGCTCTTGTTCAAGTTTCGGCAGAGCCGATCGGATAATCTACATCATCATCATCATCACCATCATCACTCATTTACAAGCAGCAACAACAACAATAACATGTCGTCATCGTCCTTACCCACGACCTCTTCACCATCGCGTTCATACTTTACTTGGCTCGTCTTTTTGGAAGAAAAATGGGTCCCTTTTGATGCTATCAACCAGACAAAGTTGGAACAAACCTTGACGTTGGGTGGTACATTTGTCGATGTGACCGATTCGCATTTCCCAAACGTTAAACGTGTCCGTGTTTTTCCCAAAAACAATTATCTCTCATATCTCGGTGTCAAATATCGATTGTCACGGATCATGCAACCCGATGCTTGGCTCGATCATGATGCGGAAAGAGAAGCAAGAGAAAGCACCAACATCGTAAACAACAACACCTCTCATTGATCGCCATTGGTGGGTTGATAGACACACGACAACCTACTTTTTTTTCATGCAGCAGTCTCTTTGGGCAACAACAGCTCTTCTTGGAATATCACACACAAAACGTATACGTATAATCTAGCAGGCTGTATCTTTATATACATAGGCTGACATAACCTCTACACCCACGTTTAGTCATTTGGGCATATAGATGCTATCTTCCATCTCATCACTACTCCTATTACAATTTGCTTGGATGATGTTTCTGGAAACCAACAACCAAGAATAAAAATATTTGCAAACAAAAAAGCAGCAGCTCTATCCTGTACAAAGAATAGGCGGAGAACCTGTGTGCATCAAGATGTGTGGACGATCAAAACAAGCATAAATGGAAAAAGAACTTTTGGTGATACTTTACCCGACCAGCAGCACGTGGGCACCTAGTACAATTATCACACAAAGAGAGAGGGAGGAAGGATTATTGGTTTCGGAAGCAGCCCAAGGGTATTTGCTCACTGACGGCAATATACCGCTTTTGCTCATCCACATAGCATGTGGTCTTTGGTATGTGCTATTGCCTCTACCCGCTCATCAGCTGATATTCTCAGCTGTTTTCTCTCATTTTCATCCCTTTTTGACAGATGATTCATCTTTTTCCCTTGCACATCCTATTACGGTAGCAATGCACATGGTTCGGCGTACCCGGTCCTTGCCCGATGTATTCTCCTCTAACATACATTATCACCCATAGCGACAAACGACCTTCATCGCCGCCAGTCTACCATCTGCCATTCTTCCTAAAAAGTAACATCTGGGTCAGCAACTCGCTCATCTCAGCAAAAGTGGTATTGGAATGCAATCGCCGTCATCATTGAACGAATTTTTTGTTATAGTAAGGGATCTTCATTTTCATCATTGTGCAAGCCCTAGATATAGAAGATTCAAATGATAATAAACTAAGCGACACCTGAATTAAGCAACTAGTGGACCGAATTGGTAACTAGGTCGATTAACGCAATCTACGTCGTACAAAAAGCACATGGCTAATGGCCCGCTAGTCCTTTTCCTTCTTTTGTGATAAGATCAAAAGGTGATAGAGTCAACGAGCGTGAACGACCCACATGTTGGGAAAAGCAGAATCACAAATCGTCAAAGGGATGTTATGCTCCAACTAGGAAAGCTCCAATGCATCATCACATGCAGCAAACGTCATAGTGCATTCAGTGGCATCACTCTTTATGTTCCTTTTGTTCTGGATCGAGATCGAATTCTCGGGCCAAGTTGCCTCTGCATGCGCACACATGTTAATACACACATCATCAAACAAGGAGATTCGATCATCTATGACGTTTGTGAATATCACAAAGGAGAATTCAAAAGGGGCTGTCGGGATGATGCTATGCCGTTGCCATGCGTGTGCTGGTGGTTGCTATGCGACGTGCTGGTTGCTGATCAACCTCGTTGTATGGCAACGAGCATTTGTGCATTGAGCACAGACCTTTTTTGCTGTAACTCTTTAGTGTCGTTTTATTCTTTGTTTTCCCGCAATGGGTCTCTAGAGCCCATCTACAATGAAAAAGATTATGCACGACAATAAGCTATTACTCGTATAGGTGATAATGCGAAGCTTACATAAGGTACCTGGGACTTGGGTTGATCGAAAAACAAGATATTTGCTTTTCGGGATAAGAAAAAGAAACGGGGAAGGGAGGTCTGGTCATTAACTGACGGCCAACTCAGATCTTATGGAGGCATGTGCAAGTCAAATTGCACCAAGTTCCACAGCATGAAATCAAGACGACGTAAGCTTAGGATGGTAAAGCAATTCGGGCGCAAGGTGCACATGCATACAACTGCACCTAGATTATACAACAATGAAGAATGGGTGTGTGTGCGTGTGTAATGATACACGCATGCTGGACCCCAATGTAATTCTTTGTTTTCATGTGCTAATTGGGACATTGCTCCCATGATTATGGAAGGTATCGAATGCTTATTACTGATTCTGGTTGGAAAAAAAGAACAATAACATGGTCGTACAGGGATTTATTACGAACAACAACAAGCCATAACGTGCGGGAAAGTTGAGATTTTGTGGCTGTACAATCGTTAGTTTTGGATGTGCGTTGCTGCAAAATCGCCGGGTGTGACCGAGACAATGTTTTTTTGAGGATAATGCAATTATAGTCTTGACCGGGAAGTACCGCCGTTTCGCGTGGCAACGCTGAAAATGTTTGTTGCACGCGAGTTTGAGCAACATCCACATCTGCGGATGGATGAGCGACACTAAAATCCAGAGCAATGTCCGTGGACGCATTGCAAATTTCCTCAAAAGTCGACTGACTTGACAATATGCTTTCGACACGAAACAATTGTGCTATAACCATCATTGAAAAAAAAATCTTTGACAAGGTAACGTAACGACTCGTCATATCCACCTTCCTCCTCAATAGCCGTTTTGCAGATGTTCCATCTCCTTTCCCTTGACCCCTTGCATGCCCTTAACCGCATCATCACCCCTCTTTTTTGTAGCTCCTCATCAACAATCCCTAAAAAGATGAATCGGGAAGAGAGATGAGTTTTCCACCCATTTTGCTACCTGTCTAAACTAGGCAGGGAGTCAGCATGGACAAAGAAAATGTTGTACAATAGAGGCTATACTGCAAGTTACTTATGCGGCAACCAACCCCAATATATTTGGTAACCAGCTAATCAGCTTGATCAATAATGGTCCCTGTGAATACTCACGGCTCATATCAAACCAAAAGCCATATACATGCCTCTACCGATTTAAAGGAACCTTGGGTATGGAAGGGTGTTGAATATGATACGCATCAAAAACAATGTACCAATTATCCGGTTGCAGCTATCAGCGACTATATGACATTATGTCGGGTCACAAAAAAAGTAAAGAAAGAGGCAAAGATTAAAATAGACAAAGCATATGTGCATCATCAGCATGCTGCTTTCCGTATAAAAAGGACGAACAATTGCTTTCCATTTCTACTTTGCTACGGCCTTCCACTCTGTTTCAACCACCACTTTTTCTTTTTCCTTCTTTTCATCTATTGTTTTCCTGATCTCTTTAAGATCAATATGCAGTTCCACGCCCAACAAAACGATTACAACCAATTTGCTGCTGCTGCTGCTGCTGCCGCTTATACACCCAACATTTACTACGAGCAACAGCAAGCAATGATGCCTCCCCACGATGCACTTTTGTACGATTTGCACGATACCTATGCTCAACACCTCCCATCTTCAGATCAAATGATTATTCCCCCACCCAGCTCTACTACCACAACAACAACCATGATCCCAAGAGCTGGTGCATCCGCCTCCAACACATCCAGCAGCAACAATCGAAAGCGCCCGAAGCGTAAACAAGTCAAGAATGCGTGTGGTAAGTTTTATCAACTCTTTACCCCCCACACAACCCCCTTTCTTTTTTCTTCGATTTCCATTTTTTTGTCTCTGGCCCCCACGTTTTGCATCTGTACACTCGGCTCTTGGCCTTTTATGGATAAACAGCTCCGCTCATTTTCATTGTATAACCATCATAGTCAACTGTCAAAAGGCGTGCAAAAAGTGTGACGATGGTCGTCCTTGCCAGCGGTGTATCAAGCTGGGTCTTACTGCCACGTGCACCAACTCGCCTCGTAAAGAACGCAAGAAGGGAGTTAAGCGTGGTCCCTACAAGAAACGTCAACAACAACAACAACAGCAACAACAACAGCGACGTTCATCAGGTAAGCATGACATGGAATACTCTTTTACCAAAAACAATCCAACCAACACGTTGCTATCATCATTAGCCACCACCAGTAACGTTGCCAACAAGAAAGCTGTTGCCGAACAAACGACATGGGATGATGCCAACTTGGCAGCATTGTCATACAACAATGGACCCGCTGATAATATCGTTTATCCCCAACGTATTATTACTCCACCTTTGACGCAACAAGAATCACCCGTGACAAGCTCACCTTTGTCAGCTGATGCTGGTTATGGCTATGCTACTACCACAACAGCTGTCGAATGTGATGGTTCATGCTCATCATCGTCACCTTTATCTCCCAACTTCCCTATCAACGCTTGGGATGATCCACTTTTCGGTTTGGTGCCTACCGAAATGGCTGAGCCTATTATGGTGCAAGATTTGGCTTCTGTTCCACCCGCTATCACACCGCAGTATCCTCCAGCCTTTGATGATGGTGTAGCCGCAGCTTCGCATGACATGATGACCAAGACGCAGCAATACTATTATCCTGTTGTTGAGGAACCAGCCATGTGCACATCGTGTATTCCACAGCAGCAGTCGTTCGACATGGCCTATAATGGCAACCACTATCATCATATGTACAATCAACAAAACTACATGCAGCAGCAGCAGCAGCAACAACAACAACAACCACACAACGGCTACTGGCAAACTTTTCTTACCAACGCCTAATCCTGCATCCCATCACTCACAATGAACGCGCATCACACCGAGACACACACAAATGTCCCTATCATGTTTCATAATTATCATCATCAACATCATCATCGTTCGCCCTTTTTCTCAATCACGACGACTCTACATCCATTTTATGCATACTGACACCCCCCATGATCTTTCCTTTTTTTCATTATTTGCTTCTTTTGTTATTGCTGTACATAACATTCTGGCGCGCCATACCTTTTACGCATCATTTCTTTTTCATTTCATTATGCATCTACTCTTCACCAACCACACACACACACACATCCTTTAGAACATCCACCTCAAAAAAGAGAAAATTATCATGTACAACTTGCCACCCCCTAATTCCTCTCATTCTTCAAAACACCCTATGTATATCATGCACCCCATCCTTCTTCATCCAACCAAAACAAAGCAATGTAGTAGAATAGCCAAATTCAGCTAGACAAATCTATACATCAGACGGGACAATAAAAGTACACACACCATGCGCTGTACATAAAACTAAATTCTTTAAGCTTCGATCGCCTTGCCTTGATTTCGACGACCAGCGCAACAAGCGCGAACAGCTTGACGTTTCCACCAGCAAATGTACAATCCCAAAGCGACGACAAAGATGACGACAATGACAATGACAGCAATAAGCCACTTTTCGATGGGATGAGAGCGTGTCACATGAGGACGAGGTTCGGTGATGGATACGTAAGGTGGGTCGTCCACATGATCCAAGCTGAGCTGGTAAGCGACCAAACCTTGGAATGGGGCATTGTAATCCAACGCTACTTCCGTTTGAGCCCAATCGTTTCGTTCATCGTAAAACTTGTCATCCTTATCAGGACCACCCACAATAGCGCCTATACCCCTGAAGCGTTAGGCATCGTTTCATATCCACAATGTTTATATTATGTGCGCGTGTCACTTACCATAGAGGAGATATTTTTCCTCAGGGGGAGATGTGTCAATATTGTTGATATCAGTGCCACCGGATGCACCTGCATGATGTGGGTTGTGTGGCGAGTTCATATGCACACCACAAACATAAGGTGTCAACCTATAATACCAAACAAACCCATAAATGAGCCACCCATCCTTAGCCATCTCGCCACCATGCCATTTGTTACTTACATTCGGTTGTTGCCAAGCATGTAATTAATCTGGTTGGTGGCAAAGCTGGTATAATCGTTCGATTTGGATGAGTCGACCTTGCTGTATATCAGAGCCAACAAGGCAGTATCTTGTGCTGGGACAAGTGCATTATCATCGCTGTATCCGTCACACCATAACAATCCGCCTTTTGTGTAAGAGCAAATATCGCTGCCATGGATAATGTCATCCAACCACTTGATAGCTGCATCGCTGTACTTGCTATTATCATTATCCACTTGGGCTCCAAGGACGAAAGCAGCAATGGATTGGTCGCTCCAATCAGTGAGTGAAATGGGCTGAGTGGCGAGTTTGAATTGATCGAAATAAGAGGATGCCTTATCACGGTAGGTTGAATTACCAGTGGCACGATACAGCCACAAGGCGGCATAAACAAGTTGATTGGTATAGGTGTTGGTAGCGTAATAATCAGCGGATGCAGCAATGGCGGTGGTATATGTTTGCCATGGCTTGGCTGTATCAGCAAAGTTGAAGAGGGATTCAGCATGAGATTGAAGGAGGTCGGCGTAATCGGTGTCGTTGAGTTGATTGCGGAAAAGATACGAGGATGCGGCAAAAGCAGCTGCAGTCTGAGCAGCAACATCGGTGCCTGGTGTGCTGCCATTGATCATGTACGAAGGTCGTGGTTCAGGGATATCCGTATCGGGTCCTAAAGTGGATGGTAACGCGATGATGATGATGAGCCAATTGCATAATCCCCATTGATGTATGCATGCCACTTACCCCAATAATTGTTGTCAATCTCGCCATCACCCACCTAAAGTATATCATCGTGAATGATCCATCATCATCATCATCATCATCATCACTAAAAAGGAGTGCATACCTGGACGTATAACACATCACCTTGGGGATGTGCTTTGATTAACCAATCTGTGCCCCATCGTATCGTATTTCGTAGGTATTCGGTCTGGTTGGCTTTGGTGTATCCATCGTACCATTCGATAGCACCCCATGATAGAAATGCAATTGAGTGTGCAAGTGGTAGCGTAAACTTCAAGTAGTCTCTGGCAACAGTAATGCAAAATAAGTCAACCCCTTGTTTAACATACGCATAGAGGAACACTTTACCCTGCATCGTAGTAGCCACCGGTCAAGTCAATGTCGTGATCGCTGCCGTCATTGAGTCCTGAATCATGTCGCCTGACAATGTAGCAAGTACGATTAGCGAAAAGGAAGAGAGAAAAGGCGTGTCGGTTTCTCGTACCAAGATACTCGGTTGGATGACGGTAATCTTCCACTCCGCTGTGCCTCGTAAAACCACATGGAATCATTCAACAGGGCAACATAGTGTGGATTCGCAGCCTCTTGTGCAAGCACTGTATTGGAACACCATGAGCATATAGTGGTGATGATGAATAATAGTAGAGGTATAGACATGAAGGGAGTGAGTGAGAAAGTGTCGTCCCGACGTTGCTCAAGATGTGCTTTCTTTTTAAACAACCGGTGGCGGAGAGACGACGGGCTCGTTTTGACACTCACATCACCCTCTCCCGTATTGCCGCCTGCAAGGCACACTGCCTTTTATTTCGCCATCCTAATTTTATATGCCTTAAATAGCTTTATCCTTTGTAATCGCTGTTGTCAATGCTCAAGCTTTGTTTTGGTAATTGCATTGCATAACATGTTGCATCAATGTATACATACATACACGCGCATAGTTTTATTAAAAAGCCTACTCCTTTTATCATTATGGTTTCTGATTGATATGCATGGAATGAAAAGATAATGAATGGGGCAATGTTTGTCTTTGAGTATAAAAATAACCTCTTTGGGTTCTTTTTTGCCCAGACCTGTTTATTTGGGAAAACAACAAGCGGCGATCTTCTCGGCAACAACACGCATGGATTACTCAACACACATGTCCCATCACGTCATGTGTCATCCTTGTAACGACAACATCTCCATTGACCCTTCTACTATGTTTATGGTGCTTCCTACTACCAAGGTTTGACTCCTCTTTTAGCATACAAACAGGTACGAGTACCACTCAATGCTGCTTTAAACGTTGCCAATGTCTCATTGTTGAACAATGTTGCTTCACGTAGTACAACCGGTGAGTTTTTTGGGAAAAGCTTGGCACTTGTGGCGTCGTCAGGGTGCATGGTAGCTGTTTCATCAGCAGCACCAATGTTAAACTCCCATTCCTGGCACGTTCCTTTCCTTGAATGCACGTCCCCACTTTATATAAAACATCCTCAATTTGATCAACGTGTTCAATGAGAGCAGATCCAACCATTGTACTCCTCCAATTTTCCATATCACATTTTATTGTCATAAATGGGCCCCCTCTAGTACTAGCACTATAGCTGATGCTGCCGTGAAACCCGAAACCTTGCGAGCAGCTGGAATGTCACAGGCAACGTTGAACAAAGCAGCGCGTATGAGTACTTTGTCATTGTCAAAGTCCATGGTGATACCGTCTTGGTAAAGATCATGCAGTTCTTGGACCAAGGGGCGGAGGTAGTGGTTGATTTGTTCTTTTTCGGGCTCGCGAGGACCTGGCATGACACCAACAAGAATCACGTTCTCCTTTTTGAATCTCAAGTGGCGAGGAAGATTGTTGATCGTCATGTACATTGCACCAACAGAGTATGGGCCCTTCTTGTCGAATGCCTGGAACCAGTCGACATTAAGAGTCAACAGCAAGTGGTACGGGTGGTGCACGAATGGAATGAACTCTGCAGGAGTCGACAAAGGAGAGGGTACTTGCCACCACATGCGACCATCGTATACATCGAACAAAGTGTCTTGGAGAGTTGGACGAATGCGCCAATGCTCAACAAGTGCAAGGTGCGATGGGTCAGGATCAAATGGATAACAATAAAAGAGTAATCGTTCTATCTTATATACGTTTCCTGATCATCCTATATTTTTATTCCCGAGCATACGAGTTATCATTATGTCCATATGTGTCTTTGTTCTATTAAGCCAACAACCAATGCAATGCAACCGTAAAAGTCCGATGTTTGTTTATTAGGAAATATATCGTCATCCCCTGCCAGGTCACTTGTCATATCCAGGAACCCTAAACATGGTTGCGCTTTGAGCGTCTTACATTATGCTGCTTAGCTTTATTAGGTTTAGCTTTGCTACTGTCATTGTTGGCAGTGCTTTTGTTTAAGTTAGGCTTTCCTGCTGGAGCATCATTTGGCCAATGCGTTTCCGATAACCCATTAGTGTGCTAACTTTTGAGAAATTCCTTGCTGGTGTCCAAGTGCCATCATCTTCGGTATCCCCATCCCATCTTACTTTGTATTCATTCATTCCCGGTGCGACTTGCTTATGAGCTACGATGACTTTGACAACGTATACCTCCTCGTCACATGATGGAATTACTTCATCACTCGTTATGAGCTTTAACGCTGAGGGAGGATAATTCTTTTCAACCGATGGATGCATTCTATGTTTTGATCCACAATAAAAATACGCGTTCTCACCGCCACCGCTATTGTCAACGTACCTTGTCGTTATCGTTCTTGGTAGGAAATCGATCCCGTCATTACTACTACTGGAGAAATTACCACACACGCACCAAGATTGGTTGATCTCTCATCTGCCAACGATGATGCCACCGTATCCTTGATTCCACTTTAATGCTTGCTTGGTGATAGACAACGTATACATTTTATTGCTTCGCATCATACACCGTATCACGATATCGGAGACAACCATCGAAGCAACAATGGTATGCAAATAGACCCTGCATCCAAGTGCATACCATGCGAGCAATAAGGTGGGATTATGGGATATGGCTACTATGTCAATGTAAATGATAATCGCATAAGAATACTACTATCACACTCTATCATTGTATGTTAACAAGGATACAAAAAATAGGTGGCTACACGAGATTCTACTACCTACGTCTGTAAGCGTGATTATGTGCTACCTGCATTCATTGTTTGTCTCTGGCATCCAATTGTTTTTTGCTGCGGCATCAATACAGAACATGCTTTTGCTGCGACATCTTCCGAATGACTCATAACGTTTTGCAATTGTATACCAAAAGGTAAGCAATCCACATCAACTATTTGTAAACGAGTATCCGTATCCCATCCAAAACCAACATACAATGGGCAAGTGTAATCATCCGAGAACCTGAGTGCTTCGGCGCAATGTCATTTTACATAGTGTCCCTGGAAACCAAATGGAACGTTGGCATGATTTTACCACAAAAGGGCAAGCCGTTTATTCCGCAGCAACATCATCTTCGACCTTTTAAATACTCCTTTCCCACAAGCTTTCCCACACCACCCCAGGTCTTCCTCATGGCTCCTTCCACAGATCTTGTCGACTTTTGTGTACGATTGCCCAAGGTTGAGCTCCATGCCCACATTAACGGCAGCATTAGCCCCAAGACCATGCACCAGTTGATGGATCGGAAAAGAGCCATGGGCACTCTGAATGAGGAGCTTGCTGCTTGGCAGGTTCCTGACAGCTTGGAACGTATTCACGAGTATGTTCATATTCTACATTCAAATGATGAAGCTTGGATTCTGACATGATCTACAGCTTCTTTGCATTGTTCAAGTACATCTATCAACTGACTGAAGATGAGGAAGCGATTCGTATCACAACCCGTAATATCATTGATGAGTTTGCTGCTGATGGTGTCAAGTATCTTGAGTTGAGAACCACCCCACGCAAAAACCAGGCAACAGGTGCTAGTCAACTATGAAAAGGTCACGTTCAATCACTCATAAGGTTTCATCTTTAGGAATGACCAAGGAATCGTATTTGTCTACAGTTTTATCCGTTGTCAATGAACCGCGTGATGATATCATTGTACGCTTGATTGTATCCATTGATCGACGCAACACACTCGAGGAGGCATTTGAAGCTGTTGACCTGGCAACCAAGTTCCGATCTCAAAACGTCGTGGGTATCGATCTCTGTGGTGATGTCAGTAAGGGATCATTTGAAGCACTCAAGCCTGCATTCGATAAAGCCAAGTCCCTTGGTTTCAAGGTCACCTTGCATTTCAACGAGGTACACGTCAATTCTTATCATCCAACCTGTGAGTGATTCTCATGCGAGGACATACGCGTAGATTATGGAAAACATGGTGGAAGCGCCTGCACTCTTAGCATTTGGACCTGATCGCTTGGGCCATGCCACGTTCCTTGACGATGCATCTCGTCAACACATCTATGGCAACAACATCCCAGTCGAGATATGCATGACATCCAATGTGGTGAGCAAAACGGTTGACTCTTATGAAACCCATCACGTCAAGGATCTTCTCAAGGAAAAGCATCCCTTTGTCCTCTGCGTAAGTAGACACGCTCATCTTGTCATTCATCTTGTGTGCTCATTCTTTGTGATTTATAGACTGATGATAAGGGCGTCTTTTTCTCTGATCTCTCAAACGAATTTGTGATATGCGCAAATACTTTCAAGATGAACAAGGAAGAGCTATTTGAATCTTCATACAGAGCCATCGATTATATTTTCGCTGATACCAAGACGAAGGAACACCTTAAACAAGTATGGAACGAATGGCGCATGCAAGAGTTTAATTAGCTTAGTATGATGATGTACACAATGAGCAATAACAAAGAATGTTTATACTATCCCGTTTTTGTTACGAAGCATGAGGGTTTGGGGGATCTAGGACTGATAAAAATTAAATACAAAGTTGAACAATTGGATACGCATGATAGTTATCACCTACACGTTTGTGTTGAGCAAAGTAAGACTGAGTTAGGGAATAAGCAACCAACATCAGCTCCTTGAGGCTTCAATAACATTGTAAGATATAATGATCACGTAAGGTTATACGTACTACGACTTACTTATGACGTGAGATGTTTATCAGTTGAGATGATGGAAGCACACCACCCAATCGGCTGTAAGGTGGTAGGCGATGTGAGGGTACTTCGTCGTGAAGCATGTGAGTTGATCCATATAAAGCAGTGGCAAAGGTTGCTTGAAGATCTCTTGAACGCGTGGTGTATTTATGTCTTCGTGGTACGCACATTGGGTTGATACATCATATCTCGACAACTATGAACACGTATAAGCCCTAGTTCTTACATGCTGCTTGCAGACATCTCTCATATCCTGTTGCCTCCCGGTGGGTCTCAATTCGCCATTTTTCAGGTATATGAGGCCTGCTTGTGACATTCGCCAGGATTAAGTGATACTGTGGATCTGACCACGTGTCAACCAATAATACCATCCAGGTATTCCAAACCTGTAAATCTTCTTAAGCTCTGTAGGCCTTCGTTTTTCTTCTGGTGTGGTGTAGCTTGTAGCTTTTGTTGTCATTTTGGTCATATGGAGCGCATACGCAACTTATGCCACCAACAAAGGAGTCCCAAGTTTCCCATCAGACTGAGGTTGCCTTTTGCCTATAAATGTACAAGGCATCCTTTTAATAACGTTTATCAATATATACAATGATGGTTATACCTACCACAAAGGCTCCATCGAGGAACGCAGTCAAATGTCATTAAACAGCGATGAGCACACCAAGCAATGAAGTGAGCTACATAGATGAATGTATGAGTACCTCATTTTGGGATCACATGATAAAGACTATCATTGAGACTTACCAAAGGGCATTGATGAGGATGTGAATACAAGTAGAAAGAAGGCCGTATGATAGTGTCGATAACAACAGCCTTGTTTATATATCAATGGGCGTGGGAATTATTGTTTTGATGGATCAAACTGATAAAGTGGTCAAGCATCTTGGAGCACAATCAACAGCTGATACACAAATCCACCTACATCTTGAAAGGGTTTCATTCCATGTCATGTGAGTCAACAGGAAGAATGAATGTCATCCATCATCATGTCATAAATGATATGCATACCCTACCAATGACCCGGTGCCCGTATTGGATTGCAAACTAAAGTACCATTATCGGTTAAACAAATAGGATTTCTCGCATGACGTGTGATACATACCTGTGTTCTTCCCTTCCGCATGTCCGCGATTCGTCAACGATGGACACGTCCTGCCAAATTACTGCTAGGAACAGCCTTCATCGGAGCAACTGTATACACCTACGATGCACATTCCGAAGCTCAACTACTGCAGCGCACCATGCGTACTTTTTATAATGGCATTGCTCTCGCCATCGACTACAAGCTCAACTTCCGACCAAGCATGGATGTCAAAGGCGCATCACGCATCGAGTCACTTCATGAACGAGTAGCCAACCGCATATTCGATGTGTTTGAACGCAACGGTGGATTGTATATCAAGATTGGTCAAGTTGTTGGCACACAATCTGCCATATTACCAGTAGCCTATCAGCGTCGTGCCAGACGATTATACGATGCAGCACCCGCATTACCTTTTGAGGTCATTGAACGCGTCTTTCGTGAGGATTTTGATGGGAAATATCCATGCCACGTCTTTTCAGAATTCGAGATTATGCCCATTGCATCAGCTTCAGTGGCACAAGTTCATCGCGCTCGTTTGCATACAGGAGAAGTCGTTGCCGTCAAGATCCAAAAACCAGCCATCCTTCAGCAAATGGATTGGGACCTAAGAGCATTCCGCATTCTACTCTACATTTATGAAAAGCTCTTTGATTTGCCATTGTCATGGTCATCCGATTACATCGAAAAGCATATTCGCATGGAGGCTGACTTTGTATCAGAAGCACGGTAAATGCACGCAAAGGAAAGATTGATCGGAGTATACGTTATTCATGCAACATTCTATATAGCAACGCGACGTTGGCATGGAAACACTTTCAAGAGGAACCAAGCTTGAAGGATCGCGTCTACGTCCCCAAAGGTAGAGATGTTGGATTACATGTGAAATCATATAGCCTCGTAACAATGAACATTATATTCATAGTGTATCCCGAGCTTAGCTCAAAGCGGGTACTTGTCACCGAATGGGTCGACGGTGTCCAACTTACCGATATGGAACGTCTCAAGGAGAGGAAGCTTGATTTGGAAAAAGCCATGCACACAACCATCGAGGCATTTTCCAGTCAAATCTTTAGGAGCGGATTTGTCCATGGTAAGGAAATCTGATTACTACTATAATGCCGCATATTAAAAAAGCTGCTGTATTACTCTAGGCGATCCTCATCCAGGCAATGTACTTGTAAGACGGCACCCCACCAATCATCGTGATGTACAAGTGGTTATTATCGATCATGGTCTTTATATCCAAGAATCTGAAAAGTGAGTTTCTTAAAAGCAATCAGGGCGAGATAATTGACCATGGCATCATAGGTTCCGATTGCAGTACTGTAAACTTTGGGAGGCTCTCTTTCTCTTGGATATGAATACAATGAACCGCATATGCAAAGAATGGGTATGGGTATTAACCAAACTTTGGTCGCGTTGGCTTGTTCACTGAGGTTGCTATGTATAGGGCATACAAGACGCAAACATGTTCGCATCCATCACGCTTCAAAAGCCCTTCAATCCTGGCAAAGCTGTACATCTTGGGAAGACAAATGTAGACATGAAGGATATTTATGAGCTGCAAGTATCACTCAAGGAGCACATCAAGGACTTTCTCAAAGATCAATCACTTTTCCCTCGAGAGCTTATTTTTATTTCACGCAACATGAACATTGTCCGTGCCAACAACAAATCTATTGGCAGCCCTGTGAACCGTATCAATGTCATGGCAAGATGGGCCCTCTATGGTCTGGCGAAGAGCAAACAAGATGTTGACTACGCTACTATACCAGTTCGACAACGCATCGAAGACTATGTTCGCACGACATGGAACCTGTGTCTTTTTGAAAGCACTTTGTTTGCCATGACCATGAGCTTTTGGCTTGTGCGAATTCGAGATAGTATCAGCAAGGTACTCTTTGGGACCGATGGTCAAGGATTTGAAGCTGTGCTGGATCAAAAACTCAAGGATCAGGTAAATGTCTTACACTCACAGCTACCGCTTGGCCTTTTTTAACTTTATGCGTATGTCTAGCTTCAACAACAATTTGGTATCACAATTGACGAATCCATTTTCGACGCATAATCACTCCAATCTTCAACACGTATGTAGTATCCGTTTTAGAGTAGATCGCTTCTAGAGTATAATACAGCTGGGATAATTTGTTACACCATGGGCCTTTGTTGAGGATTGTCGCCATGCACCTTTGTAAGCTAAAATAGGAAGCTTTATCAAAGATAATGATAGAATTGTGAACTCATATGACGAAAAAGTTGTTGTCATCATTGCATACCAAAACGCTCGCAATAGCAAATGCATCACATGCATTTGCAGAAATCAACCAGCCTTCATCAAGTTCGCTGGCAGGCTCAAAGCATACAGGATGGATCCAAAAGATAACAAGCTTGTTTATCCACATGATTTCGGCATGCATGAATGACAATGGACACTGGTAGTCCGCTTGCATGAACCAACAATGAATACATTTTTTTGTTGGTTCATCACAACCTCCTTTTTGGATCCTAATGCTCATTGTCCACCTAATCATAAATACCACTCTTCATCACACATACCACCAGCAACTCTCTCTTCAATATTCTTCAAACGTCATGGCTCGTCGCAGGCAAAGACAACAAGAATGGGACCTTGAACAGCTTCATCAACGTGATCCCTACCAAGATCTTGTACAAATCTTGCAAGAAGGCTTCTTTGAAAGCCAAATAGATGTTCCGTTTGACATCCTAAGAACCACCATTGATCGGCTCGTGGTGCAACAACAAGAAAACGAGACTTGGCAAATGCTTGATGCTCTTCTCCATCTTTCCCGTGTTCCCCTTTTCAGTAATGATGACGCTTTAGTGGCAGCCTTAACTGCTATGGAGGCGGTTCAAGATGACGTTGCTGTGCCAAACGAAACAAGATATTACATACGATCGATGGAGTTCACAAGGGAGGAATTTCAACAAGCCATTCAGCAATATCGAAACGACTACGCTGCTGACACCCTGTTTGCCGACCATTTGATCAATCTACTTCAAGAGCATCCAACCGAGCTTTTAGTTTTTGTACGTTACGTTGGTGCAACTGGTGATGATACGCCCCTTGGACGTCTTCAGCATGATCTTGATGTCGCACATCAAGGTGGGCGCCGTTTCAGCAATTTCACAATGACTATACGCCAACTGTTTCCGCAAAAGGCTTTCCAAGTGTACCATATACCTCTACTTGCTACTGCCGGTGTTTTTGGTCAACCTGGTCCCCAATCCGCTGAGCTGGATGCTATTGAGCGAATCCTCATACACCTACTGGATCGTCAATGCTTGATCAATAGTCAACCCGGTGGCTTCTACATTTCCTATACCAGCAATGAAAACGATTTGAACCTCTTGGCTCAAGTCAATGCACCAAACGCACTTGCATATCTTGTGGCACCCGACAACATTGAAAACATAAGACACGTCGATCAGCAACTCTTGGATTCTTTCCAAGCTTATCGCACTGAACTTGCTGGTGTGGATCAAGTCATGGCAGACCGCATCACCAATGATCATTTGGAATTATTTGCTCATCAAGCTTTGCCTCACGCCAACCGTTTTCATCAAGTCAATGAAGAAACTGCCATAGTGCCTTTCATGATAGTTGGCAAGGATAATACGATCCAAGACTTTTCTTTGCAGCGAGGCTTTTTTGAAGGATCACGTTCTGGGACCATCACAGGAGACCTCATGAGGATGGCACTAAACGGCATGCAAGGCCAACCTTTGGAAAACCACCTCGATCTCCAATTACAAATACCATGCTTTGGAGACCTATGGCCGATACCGAAACAAGACTATTTTTGGGAGTTGCATACACAATCATTATCACGTATGTTGGCGTACATCAATCCAGCGGTGATGATGACTTGTGGATTCGACGTTGCTCGTGTAGCCATATCAAACTTCCACGACAGGTATGGAGTATATGCAAATAAGTGTTACCTTATATCTAATATTGTGTTATAGATATTCGCTCTCAAGTCCCAGATACAGAGACATTGTTGGTGTACCCATGATTATAAACCACGATGCCACATTTTCGTATGAGAATGAGCCTGAAGGAGAGGAGCCACAGCAAGGATGGTGCGTTGTTATTCCACATATGGATCCAGGAACGGCCAACTACGGAAGCGTAGATCCAAGGATTCTCAGAATGATGTTTTTATGCTGGATTCGAACCCTACTATTGGTAGACACGGCAATCAACATTGCTGCTGATTCACCCCATCCAACCGGTTCACAAGCGTTTGCCCAGCAATTATTGGCCGAATGGCAAAATCGGGAACCTGCTGCTCTATCAGCTGCAATTGATCAGGCGCGCGAACAACTCAACCAATTCCGTTCAGATGCTCAAGCAGGTATTTGAAGCTTATGATTCTTTTATTCACATGTACATGAAATAACATACTTTTATTATAGACCGCTATAGAGCACTATTACAGAGAAACGAAGGCCTGCCTGTTGGCCTTGGCGCGCGTGCAATTGGAGAAACCTCAAGAAGGACGTTGCTGGAAAAATTCCAGCGGTATGGTTGGGCCGAAGGGGCAAATGGATCAAATGCTCGAGTCCAGCACTACGTACGACTCACAAGATATCAATGGCCAGAGCTACTCAGTTGCCCAAGCTATACGACGGATCGACAGGCTTTCCGAGATTGGTTTGTCAATCATCTTGCACAAGGCACCAACGTCATGCAATCCATTTTGAGAAAGGCTCAAGAAGAAAACATACAGCCTATCGGTGACCTTACAGCTATGCAAGTCCACTATCTATTGACGCGATGTCAACCACCACCGAATTGGGAACAAGGAGATGATACATGGATGCTGATTGAAGATTTACGGGAAGCTGCAATGGAAGCTGCTCGTATCCGATTCAGAGAGAAATGGGGTGGACCCACTCAAGCTAATATCGAAGTATGGCGTCAAAGGAGAAACGACTATCTTGCTCGTCAAGGCAACATTGCGTATGCAACGTTCAACATGTGTCGTGTCAGGGTTTCCAGTACAAAAGCTCGGTTGCGTGTCATCATCAACGGCCAGCAAGTGTACCTTGCTGACGGCATTTATGTCCCCGGCATCACCAATGGCATTCGATTTATTGATTACGATCCCATGGAGCAGCCAAATGGCCTCATCATTCGAGATGAATTTGGAAACATCCTACCCAACGCTCAGCGACCATACATCATCTGGGACCATTGGCTCTTGCGCATTGCACCGAACGTGTACTTTGTTACTTTTCAACGTACAGTGGAAGAACATGGACGGCAACTACGACAAGAGATCCAGGATCAACTTGCTTTGGACGAACCTTTTACTTATGAACGCATCTTGGGCTTATATTGGCAACAAGTATGTCAGGGCCAAGCAAGAGTGGTGTACACCAAGAGAGGAAGAGTACCAGCCGATGCACCCGATGACAGTTATATCGCCGATACTATACGAGCGGTACTGGCGACGAATGCCATTGGCATGGAGAATTTAGTTTGGGAACATCTCCTCTCAAACGAGGATAGATACTTGTAAGTATTTTGATATTGAACGACTTTCAAGATACTAATCATCCTTTTTCGTATTCTCTTTAGTCACACAATCAAACCCATATTGCAAAGGATGATGCAAGCACGCGATGAAGGTTTGCAAATCACAAAAGTTCCTCGACGATATGCCCATATGTCTCCTCACGGGATATACAATTTAGCAGCATACGTCCCTGCTCCTCAACCTTAGAGCTTTTCTTTTTTCCTTTCTTCTTTCTTTTTCCTTTCTTCTTTCTTTTTTCTTTCTTTTCATCATTTGCAATTGAAGTAGTACTTGTCACTTTTGATAATAAACATTGATCACTCGCTTTCATGATCTTATCTTAGTATATTTTTTGCCGATAATGGATGGAAGAAAATGGCACGAGTAACTTGGATGGGTTGTGGTAGCTAAGCAAATGGGGAAGGTTGGGTAGCAGATCAACGAGCGTCGTTGAGTCTGAAATGGAATCATAAATCATGCGTAATGCTCTTGTGGAAACATTCTTCTCTCTTCTTTTGACACTTGACACTTAATGAGCAGCCGGCATCCCACATGCAAGCCCTTAACCAACGTAATGGAGGACGCCTCGAAGGACAAATCTTAGGGTCAGCCACACGGTCAATGCTGCAACAATCAAACCTACCATGGAGTACCTGATCAGCAGTAGCTTCGCCTTCACAATCAATGGCACCTTTTGTACGTCGAGCGAACAACAACAAGCAGGTTAGAATGGAGGATACAGTGCACCGCAATTCACCAATTGCTGAACTACCTTTTAATATCTAGTGGTGTCAGTATGAGATCAATGACAAGGCTCCACAGTGTTATTTGGGTTGGCATGGGATCGCTCTGAGATATGGGATATGATCACAACAAAGATACGATGAGAATCAATATATCTTAGTTCTTCTACTATTTTTCAGCTACAATTACAATACGCTATATAAACTTGGTCTTTGTGTCATTATATTATGTGAGGATGTTGGGGTATACGAAGTGATGGATGGGATTGATGCAATCGTTGGATGATGAACCTTCGGTTGGTAGGCATGAATGTTGCTAGTGATGTCCTCTTGTGTAATATGCGGTGTCGTTGTGGTATCTTAGCTTGTCATGTTGCATAGTGACGATTGTTGGTGGTTCTTGAAATACGGCAGGCTCTTTATTCGCTATATGACATCAACGCCGGGTCTCATGTTCTACAACTCTCTTACAATTATTGTATTGCATCACTGCGTTTGCGTATACCCATTTTGTGGTATTTGATACATTGTACGCTCAAAAATCTACCGACTCGATCGAAGGAGGGTGCAATGCAGAAAACAAGGTGGATGCATGGTATTTCTTCCACGCTTGGGTAATTACTATGTAGCCCTGTATTCAACCATGACCATCACACGGACCATTATGGTTCCATTAAACGCATAAGTCCCATTATCATTTCCCTTATATCTTTCGCATAATGTAAATAAGCATTTGTCTAATTGTCTTCCACCTTTGTCGCTGTTAATTTCTTGTTCTTATCTTGTCGCTTGAAATCTGATAATCTTGCATAGACGCGTTGTTGATCCCGTGTACCCACAGCTCTTCTACTATCCGATTACCTAGTCGTATCACTTATCATGTAGCTCTTGTCTTTGTTCCTTGTTCACATTGGCTTGTATTGATTAGGTTAGTGGTATGCTCATCCAGGTACATCTTGAGCTGATGTTTTCATTCTTGTGCATGAACCTGGAGGGGTGTGGCAGCTATCATGACAGAATAAAAAAGAAACTATCATAGCCTTTCTTCCATTCGTTCAAATAAACACCATTCCTCAATATCTATTACCTAATTATTGTTAAAGGTCCCAGAGCATGAATACAAGGTAGTAGAAGATGATGCATCGATGCATAATGCCAAAAAATAGCCATCTTTACTACGAAATCACGTGACCCACATAACAATTCGGTGCAAAACTTGACAAAACTCGTCTTTGCAAACAGTGAGATTCGAACTCACGCCTCTCTCGAGACCACGACCTGAACGTGGCACCTTAGACCGCTCGGTCATGTTTGCCTTCGAAGGTTTTTGTATCAAACAAGCAAGATCTAGAACCAAACTACCAAATTGGGGAGGTTAAAGAAGTGATCCTAGCGATTTGAGGTAAATTAGAGGATGTAGCGGAGTATTGCAGCTATTCAACAGCGTTTACGCATTATTTTTATGGGAGGTGAAGGTTGAGCAATTTGCGATCAAAAGAATGGTATCATGTCTTAGGTATTACGAGGGGTGGGTCCTCTGTTAAATTTCGATCCCAGCTTTGGCTTGGGCACCACCCCTTAGCCTTTATAATCAGGTGTGCATCGTAATGATAAATGACCTTTGGGTCATGCATCGATACGTCTTCTTTTATTGCTATCGTGATTCTTGTCTAGCTTACGTATCTATGTTTTCGTCAAACAGGCTAAGGGTAAGACGATTTGTAACATTATGCTATGATGATGATGGGAAGAATGTGATAAAGGATTACAATTGTTGTCTAATCGACGTATACAGAAAAGAAGAAAGTATACTATGTCCTTTGAGGATCTGGGTAATGTCGTATTCATAATCTAGGCTGGTTTACAATCACTATGTCAAGAATGGATGGGATCATACCAGAGGATGTGCATTTAACCAAGGAGAATGCTCTATTATCGATATCTCTTATAACAACCAACCGGTTGTTGTTGATTCATCATTATCATGTAAAGTGTAAAATGGCACACACCCTTTTGCTGTACGTGAGGATCATTTCTTTTATTTAATTACGTGTCCCTATTGTCTATCGTGAGGGTAATGATGATGATGGGTGATGATGATGATGGGGTGGATGGTGTATGTGGGGTCATTGAGTGGCCTCAGTGTAATAGCAGTAGGGGATTTAAACTTGGGGACGGTAGCTCCATGACTTGAAACAACGCTTTCCCTTCTCTTTCTCCCTCCTCTACTTTTATCGCCATTAACGACATCCCGATCAAGGTAATGTATTATAAAAGAGTGCTCTTGTTGGCTGTGAGGTATTGAATGGACATGCATAGTCAGGGAGTGAGCGTGTCCAAATGCTGAGGAATGGAGCGTGGTGGGTGGTTGGTTGTTGCCATGGCGATATCGTTGCTTCCTCTTGTTCGTCGCTATTCCCGCTCTACGCTTGGTGTCAACAGGTACATTCAGAGACCAATGTTGCAGCAGAACTTGTTCCATTGACGTGTTAGCTTGTATAGAGGGCAAGTTTGGTCTCAAGACATTGGCTGGTTTGGCGTTTTGTTTCGGCTCAACAACACTACAGCATGGTTTTCGGTTTCCAGTAACCACCAACAACGGGTCTTTATGAATATGGAGAAGGTAATTGCAATGAAACAAACAATGAAAAGGGCGTGATTGGATGTGTGTGCTAATAATGAATTCAATAGGTTTTTCGTTCAGGCAATCCAGCTTTGGGCATCAGCATCATCATCTCTTTGGGTTCAAGTCCCAGCCTGTATCACGTGGCCGCTGCGTCGCTCTGCACTAGCCAAGTGTGCTGGAAAAGCTTCTTGGAACGCGTCCAGGGCTCTATTGGCCTGTGTTTGAGTTGATGGGTCGATGACGATGAGTTTTTGGCAGAGCATGGTCACCGTGTTGAGGTAAAAGGGGATTTGCAACAGCTTGTGAATGTGTTTAACCAACACGTTATTCTCGTGATAGGCTCGTTCTTTCCCTTGAGGATTTCTTTTCATGAGGTGGGAAATGATTGGAAGGATTGGGGATCATTCTTTCTTTGGAGAGGATGAATGAGGACACCTATGAGCCTGGACTCTACGTAAGTGATATCCTTCCTTGCCATGGATCGAACTGGCCTTGCGTGATTCGTGCAGTGCTTTCTCAAGAACAAGGGATCGCCCGACGTTGCTCGTATGGTGGTGATTTGGTTTGTGAATTCCTTCTGATTTGCTTTCTTCCTTAGAGAGGATCGCCTAACGGTATACCAAATCGTTATCATTCCGGTACCAGATGGTCTAATTTGCCTGCTTTCTTATTTATAGAGACGACGGTTACGATGATGACGACATTCACAACAATGACAATGATGACGACAACGAGATACAAAAGGAAGCCTGCAAGATCCCATTCTTTTCAACTTGTGTGTTTTTGGATGTTTGGTGTGACGGATGAGATTGAGGACTGGTGACGGTACGAGTAGGAATGATGACGGAGGACGACTACGACGATGGGGGTGGTAATGTACAGTACATAGCAAGATTGCTAGATGAAATAAAGCATTGTTTATTTATTACACGCTTGTTGGAGATTACTAGCTTGTGGATTACTTACTATTGCTTCGAAGATGGAATAATAAAGGTGGTCCGGTTATCGGTCATGCAAGAAGTACAAGGATTTTGTGATACAATAAGGAGGAGTGGGGTGACCTTGAGAGAAAAAGTGAAGAGATCTCTCCATTGAGTTTAAGGATGAGTGACTCATTCAATATGTATACGTATCTTTTTACATATACAAATTGGTTTATGCAGCTCGACTTTCTTCTACATGCAAATGTGATGCATACCTTGACACACCTTCATTATTGGATGCTGTTTACTTACGTACCTTCACAAAAGGCAATCATCATCATCATTCATTTGTGTAGCAACCTGTCAAAGACGTGTTCGTGTAACCACCACGTGCCATTTCACTCAACTCTTCATCTTTCCGTTAATGCAGCCGACACCATCCACTAGGAAAAAGCAACTCCATCACGCTTACAGCATAGGTAAAACATAAACGTGCCTGTATCTCCAAACTTTACAATCAAACGTGGGGTTTTTATTAGAGCAATGTGCTCGGCTTGGCCAACAGCACCTTGTGTGAAAGTTTTACGTTCAATGTCGCAAACAGCCCAAAAAATATTTTTTAGTCGTCGAAAAAAGTTTCAAGAGGTCGACCCCCGGATCCAGTTTGGCTGGTAGCGACATTGCGAAATCTGGGTTTGGCCACCTTGATTGTGAAACTTACACACAAGGTGCAGTTGGCCAAGCCGAGCACATTGTTCTATCAAAGACCCCACGTTTCATTGTAAAGTTTGGAGATAAAGGCACCTTTATGTTTGTAAGCGTGATGCTATATGAGAAGTGGTCTTTGTTCATTGTCAAGTAGTTGGACCCTGGCAGAGCAAAAGATGCAGAAGGACCTCTTTGGGTAACTCAGCTAAAAAGTCAGGACTTCAGGGACAATGCATGAAAGGTACGCAACCCTCACTTTTATGTCATACATTGGCAGCTAGTAGCCACTTTTATCCACTCATCATTGTTGCGAGATCCACTGCATGGGAACGATGCCCCTGCTCTAGACATTCATTTCCATGATTAAAGTAGGTTGATCCGAGCTGATTTGGTTGAGTTACGCTCACACAAGATTACGTCGGTTGAGCTACATCGAGCGTGCTTTATGTCCAGAGTGATGTAATCTCTCTTTGACCGCAG
>NW_026695428.1:0-80923 GCF_029851405.1 Lichtheimia ornata | reverse complement strand
TCGGTATGTTCTTTGTTGCCTCTTTCTCTTTCATACACGTCGCATACATCTTCTTACCCCCCCCCCACCCCGACGACGCACCTCCTTGTACACCCAAGTTATCCATGATCTCACGCTGTTACACTTTTAGATTGTGATGCGATATTTGGAGATCCTGGAGCATGAAGAGTTCACGGGAATCATCCTAAGCCAAACCATCGTGACTTCGGTAATACCTATAAGTTGATATACATTTAATGGCGTACGCATACTCATCATCTTTGTATCCTAGTTGCAACAACATGATAAGCTGCGGACGTATCGCAAATTGCGTCAAATCATCAATGACACAAGACACAACAGCGTGGTGTTTTACAATGAAATCTTTGCAGCGACCCGAATTGCACGGCTCCCAGGTGAAACGGTTACGAAACGTGATTGGCGGGCATTATGCAGCATGGCCAACTGGTACAGTCGGCACCTCGGAAAGCCCATTGTCCTGTTATCGGAAGTGTTTCATCAATCCGACTATGAGGCTTCATCATCATCATCATCATCATCACCACACAACCTTGTCTCCGTACGCACCATGAAACAGTACATTGATCAATATTGGCCTGATCATTCACTCCTTCAAAGTTTGGTCCATGTTCTTGCCGAAGCTGTTTTGGAGGACGATCTTGAGCGCATCAAAATGTCATCTAACAAAAACAAATCGGAACCAGCCGTGTCTGGATACACAGAGGTAAGTCTTAATCTTCCACATCTCCACCCCCCATATCATCATGTGATTTTGATTTTCTGTATTAGTACAAAGCTATGGAAGAATTAGAAGCAGGCATCAAATCTTCTCGTTACTTTTCTGGAATACTCAAATGTCGTGGTACCAAGGATTCTGGATATGTGAATGGTGGAAGTCAACTGGATAAAGACATTCTCATTGTTGGACCAGAGAATGTGAATCGTGCAGGTAACTTATTCATGCACTTGTATGCATGTCCTTGCATCTTTCATTTAATACCTTTCTTTTGTTGACAACTAAAACCGTTTCCTTTGTTTAGTTCATGGAGATCTGGTGGTCGTGGAATTGCTATCTGAAAACAATTGGACAACAGCCCCAAATACGATTGCTTATGGTGGTGGCAGTGCCGAAGATGGTAATATAACCTTTCACGTTACACGTACACAAGCTTCATCAGATCTACATCCCTGCTAATGCTTGTATGGATTGATAGAATACGAAGAAATGCGACTCACCACCAATACTCAAAGCATGAGACCCACCGGTCGTGTGATTGGCATCTTGAACCGCAATTGGCGTTCTTACGTGGCAACCATTCAAGAGGATACTCCAGAAGGTGGTTCTTTCCATCTAGCTATTCCATTGGACTCTGCAATTCCCAAAATTCGGATTCGGCATCATGATGTCAAGATGATCCAGAATCAACGCATTGTGGTGAGGATCGACAGCTGGTAAGTAGGCTTCTTTTTCATTCATCCATGGTGGTTCCTTTTTTCAAACACGTGATTGCTCTAGGCCCGTTTCATCACAATATCCCAATGGCCATTATGTGCGTTCCCTTGGTATGTAAAGAATGTTGTTATGGCTGATCAGGAAATCAAATACCAATACTTGATTACTTAGGCCCTATTCACCAACTGGATACGGAGGTGTCAGCTATTCTTGTCGAGCATGGTATATCGGTTTCCCAAGCATCACAAGGCTTTAGTGAAGCATCGCTGAAAGAAATGCCATTGGATGAGCCAGGTAGACCATGGCAACCTGAAGAGGTAATTTGTATACCCAATGTATCGTTTTCATGTGTGATTAAATACCCCCTGGATATAGAAAGAGCTTGCGAGAAGAAAAGATTTGCGATCCTTGACAGTATTCAGGTACATGCATTAGAGCTCCGCGTCAGCAGTTAGCGATTGGTTGCTAATCATACATACCTTCAATGTAGTATCGATCCACCCAATTGCCAGGATATTGATGGTATGTGTGGCTGAGTGATTTGGCTGGACGAGCTGTAGGCTTACATACCACGTTCGTTTTAGATGCATTGTCGGCTCGTGATTTGGGGAATGGCCTTATTGAGCTTGGTGTCCATATTGCCGATGTCAGCTACTTCGTAAAGGAGAATTCATTGACGGATCTTGAAGCAAGGGCCAGGTAATCATTTTCATGATCTTTTGATGGTATCTCATCTAACAATCCCGATAATAGAGGTACAACCGTATACTTAGCTGACCGTCGCTTCGACATGCTTCCTTCAGTGCTCAGCGAAAGAGTATGCTCATTGAGAGAAAATGTGGATCGTTATGCTGGTACGGTGGATGTTCACATTGTTTACCATTTTCATTGTTTTTTGACTGAAATGCTCCTAGTATCGGTATTGTGGACGATGGATAGCAAGACTTTTGAGGTGAAAAATACTTGGTTTGGGAGGTCTATCATCCGCTCCAGCTGTGAAATGGAATATGACCAAGCACAACAGCTTCTTGACGGGGAGCCCGTTGCCACCAATCTCAGTAGGTTACCACCGCTTAGTTGAATGACGAGAGGATTCATGTAACACGTGATCCATGTAGGCCGTGAGCTAGGCAACAAACTTCGCCCATCGATTCAAAAATTGGCGACGATTCTCCGGGCCATGAGAGTAAGGTTCAATACGCTTTTAATGTCTGAAGATAACTCATTCCCTCGAATGTTATATAGCAAAACCGATTATCCAAGGGTGCACTAGAACTTGAGAGCAGCGAGGTGAAGTTCAAGATTACAGAGAACCACAAGATTACCGATATCAATATCCTTTTTCATTTGATTTCACAACATCACGCATTGTTCTTCATTTTGTTGATCCTTAACCGCTTTAGCACTTCCCAAAGACACCAAAGAGATCCATGGACTTGTTGCTGAAGCAATGATTATGGCCAATGCTTATGTCGGCAAGCGTGTTTATGATGGCTTCAAGGACGCTGCTATTCTTCGACGACATCCTCCTCCTAACTCGGGTCAATTTGATATGTTGGTCAAGGCTGCAGAAAGCAGGGTAAGTTAAACCATGAAGCCGAGATCAAAAATCACTAATCAAGGAAGGTATCGTGAACAGGGCTTCTCAATTGATTTTTCATCCAATTTGGCACTCTCAAGGTCTTTGCAACATATCGCAGACAAATGCCACGACGACCCTGAAATCGCTCGTTTGATGAAAACAATGGCAACAATCGCTATGAATGAAGCAGGGTGGGTACAATGGCAATCGATGTTGATGACATTGCGGCTAATTGATGGTCGATAGGTACATATCCTCTGGACATTATCCGGTTGACCAATACTTCCACTATGGCCTTGCTCTCGACTTCTATACCCATTTTACAGTAAGCAGATTCCATCAACTAGCTACGTATACCTGCTAACTCATCGCTATCCTCAAGTCTCCTATTCGACGATATGCAGATGTCGTCGCCCATAGGCAACTTTTGATGTGTGTCAATGATGAAGTGGCGCTTGCCGATTGTGGAACCAAGATCTCAAGCATGACTCAGGATAACAAGGTCTCCGAGATATGCGACAACCTTAATTTGAAATCGAGAGAATCGAAATTCGCACAAAGGGTATGACAGCAATGGCAAAAGGTGTGGCTTCATGTAATCGTAACAGTTCTCTTTTTTAGGATTCCACCGAACTTTTCCAAAGCCTTTACGTCTTGCAGAATGTATGTAGCGACATTTATATCTATCATCAGCATCACTAATGTGTATTTTTCTATAGACTGCCAATGGTCCATTAATAGAGACCGGTGTCATTGCAGAGATCAGATCGAATGGATTTTTTGTGTTTATACCCAGGTAAATGGAAGAGTCATTGACTATGCAAGCATGGTGTTGACAAGCGTATCCTATAGGTTTGGTTTGAAAGGACCGGTGTTCCTTGTTGGTAGAGATGGAAAGACTACAGTGCCCCTATCCCTTCAATCAGGCAATAGCGAGCATGGTAAGTACCTTTTATTTCATTGCATGCGATGATTGAGACTCAAACCTATTATGTAGATGAGGAGTACTTGCCCAATTGTGACATTCAAGTGGATATGCCGACTGCCATCACTGTAACAGCTGCCACCCTTCCAAAGCCTATCGTCTTTAGTCTTTTCGATCATGTGCGTGTATCACTCAAGTTACGCAAATCGCATGCCCATCGTCACATGGTGTACATGACGCTGATTGATCTCCAGTCATCTGAGCTACCAGCCCAAAAAATGACATCGAATGAAATGATGCAATCCATTATCACCAATAGCAACGAAAGCAGCGTCTCTACCAGCCAACAAACCATGCCCAATACCACCACCATGTCTAAACAAGAAATTGAAGCTCGAAGGGAATTGAAAAAGTCGACCAAGCATCAAGGCACAATGTACGAGTTATTAGAGCAATTTAGAAAGATTTCAATAACAGAGAATACAAGTAATTAAAAGGGATGCTGTTGGATACAAATAATACATTGACTTTTATAATGAATATCCTACATTACATTATATACGGGAAAAGTCGTTGTGAAGATCTTCTTTGATGTTTGTGTGGTGAGTGGCATTCCGAATTATCTGATGAGGGATCACTTTCTTCACTTGCAAAGAATATGCCTAGTATCCGAGACGTTTCCATTAACAGGGCCTGTAGAGATAAGAAGAAACCCTGTTTGCAAGATGCGCTCCTCAATACCTTGACCTACCAAAACGTCTGGATCATACGCGGCAAATCTGTTCTCCGTGATACGACATCGTCAACGTGTATACGTATACATGTAGATGATCTAAGATGCATGATGTGAGTTGCTGGATTGAACCGAAAAACTCCTTTTGAAGAACCCGCCATCATACCATAGAATTGTATCCCAAACAACTTTACTTGATTTAGCAGTGTCTTGTCACCAAGTGGATTTCGAAGTAGGACACAGCGCATAATCTTGATCCGCTCGCTGACAAAATGCTTGGTGTACTTGAGGAATGAGGTCCGCCATGGCACCGATAAAAAACATTGCTTTGAAGATCCACCGAATCATAGACGACTTGCAGGTAGCTAATTTCCAAAACCACGGAAACGGTATCCTTGACAACCACAACTATAAGATAAAGATCGCTTGCTTGCTTCTGAGACACCCACCCAAACTCAAATGTTGACCTTCGTCTTTCAATTCAATAGGCTTCGCCACTGACAATTGTAAGGAGAGACTTTGATGGCACCAAAGAGCATGCGAAAGTAAAGCTTGATGGAATGATGGGCCTATAAAATGCATATCACTAATTTATCTTTGAGGTAATGGTAACAATACTTAGCCAGTCATATGAGAATCAATGAAGTTTGACGCCACCTAGTACCAAAACACATTTCCTTGATGCAACGATATCGATACAATGACCAATGTTGATACGTAATCTTTTCTTCAAAGGAAGGGCGCGATATGTACTTGATGTCGAATGCCTTGAGCGAGGGATAAACCTTGATAGCACCAAAAAGTCACGTAACATTGTTGCCTGTTGCCGATGTGATACATCCATAAGATACGACATGCGCTGCAGAATACTCTTGAAATCAATTGGCCAATAACGAGAACCACCAGAGGATCAAGTAAATGTTATTGACACTAAAGATGTGGGCTTTGTTGCTGATTGCTGCTTCTTGCTTGTAGCTGATGTGATCCACCGATAACAGGCATGCGTAGCAGGTTATCCATTGAAAGGGTTGTCAACAACTAGGACCACAATAAGGCGAGATAAAGCTTGGCGACACCAAAAGGTATAGAACTTGTTGCCTTGCCGCTGCAGATGCAAAGAAAAGGAAGTGTCCAATAGAGGGTACAGTAACGAAAATCATCGAACGATGTAATAAGGCAAGCTGACACTCAAGGATGCTGTAGACGTTGCTCTTTGACCCTGACATGATTCACCAATACAAGATGCACGGTAAACAGTTTCCCGAACCCATAGAACGATACTTAGCAATGATAGCTGCATCCATGAATATTCCAAAGGACCAAAAGATAGGTAACTTGCTGAATAGCCCGCATACTATAATAAAAGAGAGGGTTGGTTGGGATTGGAGCCAAAAAACGGGTCATCCACTATTTACCAATGAAAGCCATATGAATAAAACCCTGTCAGCATCCAATGATAGCTGCATCCATCAAGAATCCAAAGGGAACAAGATAAGTAGCTCGCTGAATAACCCACATGAAAGAGGGTGTTAGTAGGCATTGAAAGAAAGAATGGATCATTATTTACCAATGCCAGCTTCATGTATGAAAATCCCAAAGGACCAAACGACAAGTAGCTTGATGAATAGCCCACATGCTAAGATAAAAGCGGAGGTTGGCAAGTGTTGTAGAACGAATGGAACAGCAATTACCAATGGTAGCCATATGAATGAAACCCTGTCGACACCCAATGACAGCAGCATCATCCATCAAGAATCCAAAGGGCACAAGACAAATAGCTCGCTGAATAGCTGAAATAATATAGCAGATTAGTAGGCGTTGAAAGAAAGAATGGATCACTATTTACCAATGACAGCATGATCCATGATAATTCCAAAGGACCAGAAGACAGGTAGCTTCCTGAATAGCCAACGTACTATAATAAAAGAGGAGGTTAGCAGGCGTTGAAGAAACGAACGGATCACCATTTACCAATGATATCCATATGGACGAAAACACGTTGACATCCAATGACAGCTGCACCCATAGAAATCCCAATGCTCCAGAAGATAAGTAACTTGCTGAATAGCCCACATACTATAATAAAAGGGGAGGTCGGTTGGGGTTGTAGCAAAAAACGGATCATCATTTACCAATGATTGCCATATGCACGTCAACATGTTGGCATCCAATGACAGCTGCATCCATAGAAATCCCAATGCACCAGAAGACAAGTAGCTTGCTGAATAGCCAACATACTATAATAAAAGAGGAGGTTGATTGGTATTGGAGCCAAAACACGGATCGTCCACTTTGTACCAATGATAGCCATACGCACGAAAACATGTCGACATTCAATGACAGCTTCATCCATGAAAATCCCAAAGAACCAGAAGACAGGTAGAATGCTGGATAGTCCGCAAACTATAATAAAAGAGGATGTTGGTGGGGATTGAAGCCAAAAAAACGGATCATCCTCTATTTACCAATGATAGCCATGTGCACGAAATCCTGCTGATATCCAAATCCAGCCGATTCTTTGCAATCGCCCGCTTGTTGATAAGGCCCGCTACGGTGGCACTCGGCTTGAAAGCGATGGAACGATACTTTATGGGCATATGCAGTGAGAAGATTGAGTAATATTAATACCACCAAAGAGAGCATACTTACATGATGCCGAAGAGCCCTTACAAAGAGAGACAACGAGACAATCCTTGCTGCCCAAGACCACATGCAAATCGAGAAAGCATTGTGCATCGAAAAGCCCAAACCAGATCCTAGCTGCGGAGTGACGTACATATGGCTAAAGAGCGATGTGAATGGCAATCGTTTTTCATTGGAAATCGAATGCAGCTTGACGATGAATGCCTTGAGGAGATGCATAAATGACCTTGGTAACACCAAAGATGTCAACGCGGGTTCTCATTGCTTGTTGATGACATGATCCATCCATAAGACACGTATAGTTGTAGAGATCCATCAAAGGAATCGCCAATAACCAGAACCACCAAGAGATAGAAAGGTTGCTGATATCAAAGATATACAAGTTGTTCCTTGCTGCTGATGTGATCAATCGATAAGAGACCTTCATTTCAGGATGCCCACCGAATTGCCAATAACGAGAGAACCAGATGATGGGATAAAGCTTGATGTGGAACCAACGATATGGATGCTGTTGCTAGTTGCTGATACAATCCACTCATAAAAGACGTTCATTGGCTGACATTCTCCAGAGACATCGTCCGTTCCTTGGTAACCAACCACCAGAAATGAAATAAAGATTTGACGACACAAAGAGATAAACGCACTTTTCCCGATTGCTGACATGATTCACCTACGTATAAAAGTTGCATGGTAAACGATTGTCCAAACTCATCCAACAATACTTAGCAATCATAGCTGTGATCTTGTAAACTCCAAAGCACCAAAAGACAAGTAGCTCTCTGCAACGGTCCCTCTAAATAATGGTAGGCGTTTCAGCAAAGGTCTCCAAAAAGCATGAGAGTCCTACATACCTGAATCACGCAATCATCACCCGCAGACTTGGGAACCAAATAGGCCATCAGGATGTAAAGTAATAATAAAAGCGCACAGTCAAAGAAACATCAAAGTACCAGCACTCTCCTGTGGATCGACGCGATGAAGTGCATCAATAGAGATACCATCTTCTCTCTAAAGGCAAGGAGATCAATAGCCGTAAAACGATGGAGCCGTGCGAACAGAGGATGCATTTTTAAACCCCTGAGGGCGCAACACGAGTCGCACTGTCCCCGGGCACAACATGTAGAGCTCCACAGGAAAGTGTAGTACAATGACGTCCTTGACGTGCAGCCTTGATAATAATAGTATTGCCGAAAGAGGATCTGCCACTGTATGGTGTTTGGTAAGTCCACTTGAATCCAACCAATCCCATCATAATGAACATCTTACCTTGTGGTATTTCTCAATAGCATCATTGCCTCAAATAAAATCGTATCTCCGTGTCATCCATATTGTCTTGCTGCTGTTTCACTGTAAGGCTCGTTAATTAACAGGTTTTGCTTTGTAGATCCAATACCACGCATACCATTGAGCCAACCATACAGCATTCTTGCTTTGAGATCCATATCCTGTTGCTGCCAGAGGTACCATCATCCAACATGTTCACTTACCATAAACGCAATGTGAGATAAGAAGCAAACCCAATCCACACGCTTTTGTTGTCAGCATACCCAAAAGAGGCAATGTGAAGACGTCTTGAGAACTCTCATTGTGGAAAACTCGGTAAGGAAGGCACACGACGCCCTGAACCATGGTGATCACAAGGAATTGCAACCAAATACACCATCCGAAGGCAATACAATAATCAACCTGCAGCGCCAAGGTATGCCACCATATGTACCATACTCTCATTGGATCCTGAAATTGGCATCATAAGAGATCCACCTTCTCTCTGTAGGCAAGGAAATCAATAGCCGTACTTGGATGGAGGCCGTGTGCACAGCGGATGCCTTTTCAAATTGGCCTTGCCATCGCATCTTGAGTCACACTGTTTCCGGGCCAAAATTCCCCAGGAGAGCACAGTACTATACAATGACATCCTCGACGTGCTGATTGATCAAAATAATCGCCCAACCAGAGCCTGACCTAATATTTCTTTCATAAGCACACTTGAGGGGACAAATTCCATAATGGACACTTTACCTTGTGGTATTCCTCAATAGCATCATTGCCTCAAATAAAGCCGTATCTCCATGTCATCCATATTGTCTTGCTGCTGTTTCACTGTAAGTCCCGTTAATTCACAGGTTTTGCTTTGTAGATCCAATACCATGCATACCATTGAGCCAACCATACAGCATTCTTGCTTTGAGATCCGTAACTTGTTGCTGCCAAAGGTACCATCATCCAACATGTTCAACCTACCATAAACGCAATGTGAGATAACAAGTAAAACCAATCCACACGCTATTGTTGTCAGCATACCCAAAAGAGGCAATGCAAAGACGTGTTGAGAACCTCATTGTGAACAACTCTGGAAGGAATGGACGCAACGCCTCATTGGACCTTGTACAAACGAGAGAACACCAACATAGACGCGTACTTTAGTACCACAATGTTCGACTTGAACAATAAAAGGAATTGCAGCGATTGAACTTACATGTTGTATTGGAATTGGAAGCTTGTGTCATGGGTAGATCGCGCACGTACTTGTTGTAACTGAATGTGTCACCATTGACCACCTGTTCACCCATTGACAGTGTGCATTGAAGGCAATGACATCAGTTAGTGTTGTGGAGAGTGTAAATGGAGTTGGTCTTACCTTGCATCGTTGTGAAGCGGGAGTAGGAGAAGGTGGTTCCTTTCATTGTTCCTGATTTGTGCACTCCACGCCGCCCCGCTTGTTACAGTGTGTGCCTTAACAATATCCTTTACACTTGAACCGATAACGACAATTAGTCCTCGACAAAGTTCTCATGCCTTACAGTCATGGCGATTGGCGTCTATTATATCTGTGCGCATCGATTAGTTTATGCAGCTACATAGACTCCTAAATTTGTACAACCAACATGAGACCTCCCCCTACCAACCGTAAAAGAACATGGTACCTTCTTCATCAATTAGCGATTGTGTATAGTGAACGAACACTGTTATGGCTTGCTGACATGGTTATTTTTATTACAATCAATATCACATCAATATCATGCAAAGGACAACGTCAGCTGTGGCCACCAGCTGCTATTAGGAAGGTCTTCGCTCCATTGCTTCAAGTTACTTGCAAAACCCCATCTTGCAGCCTTTTTTTACGTGAACATCAGATTGCCATTGTATAGAAGCAGCTTTATTTACATGCAGCAACTTGCTTTGGCGCATACGAATTCCAACTGCTTATGCCATATCAGCAAGCAAGTACGCCGCAATACAAGCAATCTTCACCTCGTTGAACTACAATAGAAGATGATCAAGAAAGAGATCGATCAACAGTAGGATGATGGAAAAGGAAACATATCAACAGCTGTAACAGAGGCTCTTGCAATGGTTATGATGGATGGATGGATGGAATCAAGTGCAATGATAGGTGATCCTGCAATGTCGTTTTGGTTACTTTCCTCGTCGTCGTCATGAAGGATGGATCATATCACATGGATACGGCCGAGGATGATGATGGATGGGGTGGGATTGGATTGAATTGACAAACAAACGGTGTTTCACAGCCATGGATGACATTGGAATACTCGAGTCAATGCACGCAACAGCTATTATTTTGCAACCATGGATGAAGGATGTTTATGACAGCAGCAACCAAGGATACAACGACACAATTACCCTTATTACCTTTATGCTATTCATCCATATCTTATTCAATTGCAATGCTGTTCCTTTATCATAGTATTACTTTATAGGCATACACATTACCATGAGCTATTCCACTTTTCATTGAATGAAGATTGGATTCATCGTAACACCTGGGGTATCATCTCAGCTCATATGGGCAAGATGTGGATCACTTGGTTGGTCGCTGTATTGAAAGAGGAATAGGAATTTGAAGGGAAAGCGAGATTGGATCACTTACAACGTCATGTCAAGTTCCTTTTGTTCTTCTTTCACATTATCATTACATTCACTAATAAGGAGTCTAGTTCTCATGCCCATAGACGAAAGGCAGTGCTAATTGTCGAATGTTTGTATTGCAAAGATAATAAATTCGAGAGCGATGATGCCCAACATACATATCGATCAATAACCTGGCTATGTATAATCACCACTAATCGACAATAGTATATGAAACATAGTTGTTTATTGGATGGGATATGATGAAGATGAGCTATGTAATGACGCATGCAGGTTAAGGGTGGCTATGGTGTATGGTTTATGTCGGGTGCATCATGCTGTATGATATTGGAGAGGAAAGGTTCATGTTGCGAAATCATCATGGATGAGAGTATTTCGTTGCTTGATGGAGTAGTTGTTGTCGGTCTAGTAGTATTGTTGTTGTCTAGCATGATCTGACCAAAAAGGGCGCTGTCGTACAAGAAATCAAAGCTGTTGAAATCGATATCACCGTTGCTGTGATTTAGTGTCTCCTGAAGCAGAGGCAATGCTGATTGTTGTTGTGGTAATGAGAATCCAAAATCCGCCTCAAGCTCTGATTGTAGGTGCTGCTGAATATCCTCAATTGTTGCAGGATTACTTTGAATGGTGCTATCTTCCTGGAGCCCAGTTACTTCATTCGTCGATGATTCAGCTGATGTTGTTGTAGCGGGATAGTCGTCATGGTCTTCTGCATCCCTGGGCTGTATAATATGGTGCTTGCTATATAGCTTTGTGTGTGTCAACAAAAGATCCTTGGTAGTGAGCGCCAATCGTTCGCACATGGGCCAATACGGTCGAAGATTCTAGCAAGCCATAATACAAAATGCCAATTTCTTAGTATACTTTTTTGTGTAGTGAACAGCGTTCAAGATGGCGTACCTCGATCATATCATAAAGCACCTCCAAGCCGTGTCTGCTTTTTGCATAGGATTCCGAATCATGAGAAAACGTGGATGTCATCAAGACTGTAGCGCATATATAAGCACTATATCCCATGTATGGCCAAACATTTCTTCCGCATAGCTCCCGCAACAATCCAAATAAAACCATAGCTTCGTCGATGCAAGACTTGCACGTGCTGATGCTTGCCTGGAGTGCTTGATATACGTGTGTAGGAGCGTCATTAGGCCGAACTTCATTGTGAGCCAAGCTTCCACGATGCATCATCAGCATTGTTGTACACCAAATCGCATGAGGAGATAGCCACATTGTCAAATAATTCAAGCTGGCATTTTCTTTGTGCTTGTTGACGTTCATTGTGTTGAATTGAAATCGCTCAGGAAGATCCGCTTTCCATTTTTGTAAGCAAACATCAAGCATTGAAAACTCGGCAGCAGGTGGTGGCCATATGACATTCTCGCATGATGCATCACTCTTGATATGTGTTATGAACCTGTTGACTTGTCCAAAGAGCATGACCAATTCCAAATAATGCCGAGTAATGTCCATCAAAGAATCGTCGGTCACTTGTGTATCGTTGATTGACGTGCATTGATAATGATCAAGTAGCAAGACGCTCTCTTCGACAGTAGGCAAGGTTGCATCATAATCAGAAACACCAAAGTATTGCGGCCTTCCTGTACCAGCACTCGCAAATCTATTAAAGCATACATGGTATCAATACAAGTATGACAAAAAAACGTGGACACCTACTTGTCCAATGCAAAGCAGCTCCAGAAAATACGCCTCCTAAGAGCCATAGCAGCTGCGTCGATTGTTCCATCATTCCTCTTGATCGGCTTACTTAAAGTCTCTTCTTTGTTCAATCCAAGCTCATGACACATCCTTTCCAAGTACGACATTTTGTTAATTGGCTGATTTCCTCCTTTGTATATGATGATTGCTTGTGTCTCTTACCTAACCGCAAGGCCTCCATACATCCATGCTCTACATCACTATGGTTACTACTATTCTGTTTCATATGGTGTAAACTGAATAACAATGGGTTTGTTGTCCTACCTCGCACCACATCCACGACCATATTCCAAACATGCCATGATACCCCAAAACTGCAGATTCGGTATAGTTGGTTCAAGCATAGTGATATCAACGAGCGATGAGGCCTTGGCTGCAAACCGTTCCCCGGCCCAATAAGGAGGATCGACCTTCAACAGTGGATGATCCGAAAACCTGGATACACCAAGTTAAATACCTTCCATTACTGCTCGCCCACTATGCATAGAATACCTTGCGCCAATAGCCATAATAGCCCATAATAGTGGTCGAGATACAGTGCCATCTTGAATCGAACGTTTCAATGTCTTCCTGTGCACGAGCGGGAACACCGAATTCAAATGCTTGAAGAACAAGTCGACGAGGTGGATCACGATATTGATTGGAGGGTAAAAGTCCTTGTCATCACCAAGAGGGTTACGGCCTCCTTTGTTAGAAAGAGGTGGTACTACATCATAGAAAGTTGTCAATCAAAAAGGACTTCCATCGTATAAATAGTCTTTATATACCATCAACGGTCTTGTTGTGTATAGAAGATGATGAGGATGAGGATGAGGAGGATAGTGGATGAAGAGCAGAGTTGTTGCTGTTGCTGACATAATCTTCCTCGTTTGACAGGCGACGTTCGAGTTGGGCTATTCGTTGCTCAAGTACTTGCACATAGCCTTTCCTTGGTCCTCGTTTACGACTTTCAGAATATTCGCACGCGATCGAAGCTTCTTGACAGTGTAAGCAAATGGGCTTCGTGCCGTCGCATTTCATCTAAACCGAATGTAGGTGGCGATTAGGGCGATCCACTGCCAAAGGAGTACTCTGTCAAATACCTTCTTTTTCCTACAAGGCTCGCAAGCCTGTGTTGCTCTCACGCGTTTCTTGCCTGCATTGGAAGTGAATTCAGCATTGTCCAGCATTGCTATCGAAGAATAGGTAATCAACCCCACAAACTTGGAGGACGTTACACATACCTTCATTTGCGATGGGAAAGAATGGGAGTTAATAATTCATCCGTTGCAGTCTAATCATCCCGGGCAACTTAAATATGAGACAGCACGCCTAGTTAGAAGACTATGTTCAATTCATCAACGCATTAAAGAAGCGTATTACTGCATCGCTCGTAACATGAAAATGATACTTGCTATTTGATTGAATGCTACAATGTTTCCTCTTTACTCTCGTCAACAACCAACAAGTGAATTGGGCCTCGTGCGTTTTGCTTTGAAGCGGCACCATATCCCGCACAGAGGAAACATACCCAACAATGAGGATGCTCGTTCGTAGACGTGTTTCTGGAAGAGTGGATGTTACCATGAAAGTTATTTGAGCTGCTGCCGGTAGTAAGGTGTGGTGTGGTGTCCAACGTAAGATTCGGCGCATCTAGTATTGCACGTACGTAGCAGCTTGGTAATCACGACAGAAAAATAAAGAGCCTTCGTCTCCAGGATATACGCCATCCTTTGGGTCGTTGCCATGGTGACCTTTAAATAACATGTTATGATCCATATCTCTGCTTCATCGTTATGAACGTACTTGTTGGAGGCTGTTATTATGTATCTCACCACCATGCGCATAATAGTAGAAAGTGCCAGCTAATCCAACTTGGCATTTGCAATAGCTACATAGCTACTTCAAAAAAGAGTGTGATTACGTGCTCCACGATGCAAGATGACTAGGCTTTACTACCTTAATAAAAGAGCTAAGTATCGCAATGATAACAATGAGGCGTTCAAGATCACCACGGATATGAGTTCACACATCGGTCATAATGAGGAAACCTATCGTGATCCTTACCAAGGGTTCTTGAGGGTGTCAGCAATCAAAGAGGTATAATCGAGGAAAGAGACGGGTGAATCCAATGATGGGCAACAACATCCTGGTTTATCCACATAGTGGGAGTGGGTGCTTTTGTGATCACAAACAAGGAGAAAAGGGTGATTGGGTTGTTTAACAAAGAACCAAGGTGTAACGTTGTCCATGCATGCATTGCAACCTCTTCGCATAATGAAATATCTACAACGTGCGCCTAATCGATAATGAGCACGTAAGATGCACAACAAGGAGAAAACGGTGTTGGCCGATGATCTTCTATTACCTTGACATGGATCCCTGGTTGCTTCATGTCATCCTCCACTGCTTCCGCCAACACCCAATGCACACGATAGTCTTCTATCCGTCGCTGTCATGCTGACTGTTGATGTCGCCATCACATTAGTCTTGATATTTCAGCAAGTACCCATATTGGTACAGTGGGAAGGACCAAGTCCAGTACACCTTTTTGGGCACATCCCCCATCATGTTATTTGGTGGTGGTGTATGAAGACTTATGTCAGACGGAATGCTACGAGATCAACTTTCACCTTCATTCCTATGTAAATTTTTCTCTATGGAATGATCATGATCGCTGCCAGTGACTTGATGGATTGGATTTTGCTCATTGTTGTCAAATGGAAAGAGAGCGTTCGTGATGCATGATGATCTTAAATGCGTTTCAAGTAGCGACACCGCCAACCTGCAGCTACCATGCCTTGTGCTTCAAACGCTTAGATTAGCTTTTAGCTTTTAGCAATTACCATTCATTAATGCATTCATTCTTATAGATCTATGAACAACAACAAAAGAAGATTGAGTAGCAAAGGCAAAAAGGTGGCACACTCGCCGCCTAGGGTAGAGGTGATGCTTATTGTACCCCCGTGTCAATAATTTTTACAAGCAAGCTGCGGCATTTTTGTGAGAACTAAAATGACTAGTGCATTCAAAAGCACCTTTTGTGATAATATGAGATTGCAAATCTCATTCCAAGAAATCAATGTGTCTTGCTGTCAACGATGGATGAATGGATGATGATTAGAGTTAGGCTGCTGCATACATGGCAGTGGGTCAAGCCAAGTCAGTAGCGGTATGGCGTATGCCTATAAAAAGTTACGAGTCTAGATTATCAGAAGCATCATCATCCCATAGCTCACTTTGCTATTGGGGGGAGGAGGAGAAGATCGGCTAAAAGTTTGTAAGAATGCTTTCATGTAACAGCTGTTGAACCGGTTTAGCGGAGAAAGTTTATTGGTCTGCATGAATTTTGATAATGACGACTCTTTCCTTTCTAAGAAACACAATCAAAGTTGTGCACAATCAAACGACAAACGACGATCACCACCTTGACAGTACAGAAAGGGAAGCATACTTTTTTTATGTTATCCTAGTCATCGGTCTCAGGTCCCAATTCTTTAGATGGGAATTATGATGCATATTCGTGTAGTGAGGGAAGTGTACCGTCTTGCATCAAGATCTTCTCACGCCACTATTATTATGCGGCTCACCTCTTTTTTTCTTTGCAACACCCTGGCTCTTTGTGTCTACAAACACGCTACCTTGGGCCATCTTGAAACTCCAGTTGATTTTAGCTTCCACCATCATAAGCATGACGATGCTATTAAGCTGTCTAACCCTTGTCGCTTTGATAGTACACGATGCCTGAAAAAGGCTTTTATATGCGTGTGAGTAAACCGCATGGTGTCATGTGGTATCCAGAGTTCCAAAGGAAAAATAAAACAAAAACAACACGCTTGTGTGGGTGGTGTGAGTGTGTTCAAGGTAACAGGACCCCGCTCCCACACCATGCTTCAAATAAATTTCCATTTTAAAAAGGCTGCTTTACTTGTCCATCTTCTTCTTTAACTTTTCTTTCACATTTTATACATTTCTATATCTCTCTTTGCTGACCTCAGAAGTTCACCTCAAGCCCAATGGATAGCCAATTTGCTAATGAAAAGAAGGAAATCGATCAAGACAACTGTGTGGATCAAGACAATGTTACTTTGAATGGTTTTAGCTTTTGTGCACGTCATGGTCTCGAGGTGTGTCCAAAATGCCCCACTGACAACCGTGGTATAAACAACATGAACGTGGAAGACATGCTTCATGAGAAGGTCGACCCGCAGGTTTTGGAAAAGAAATGGAAAGGTGATGACCGTGAGCCCTTCAATGTGACCCATCAATGGACGCGTCTCTCTAATGGCAAGCCTGGTTGCACTGCCCACAAGGAGGTTGCTTGCTCCGAATGCTTTAATTGGGATGAGAAGGTCTTAAGCGGTATTCAAGGAGCAAAGAAGACTGCCAGACGTGCTAGAAACAAGGCTCGTGCCGAAAAGAATGCTGCAGTTGAATAAACAAGTTGACACAGCCGTTGATCACGCCATCTATTTCTCCCATGTACATTATTATTATATCTTGTTGCTTGATAAAGTGTCTATCCTACTTGTCCGGGCTAATTTGTTTGGGATGAGGATAAAGAAGATGTGCGTAATGATGGGTAAACAGGGGTGGGAATGATACACCTATGATCCTACACGCTTGTGTTCGGGTTCGTTGATATCGGTGAGAACTAATAATACGAGGCTCACGTGTTCGCTATGAGCATACGCAATACGTACATGATGCAGCGTAACAGGGCAAACGTCCAAGCTAACGTTGTATATACCTTTAAAGACATCCTGGTAACCAACATTTGTTGACTCGACCATGCTATAAGTAAACATGTACAGTGATACTTGACATACGCTTTCGCAACATAGCATAGGCAGATTACTATACCATGATTTGACTTTTAGTTTTTCTACGCATCACGTGTATTAGTACAAGGACGATTTTCCAAAGACTTGTGTTATTGAATTTTCATCTCATTCCAGATCCATGGGCTTTCATCGCATGGTCGCTCGAAATTACATATGCAGCTATCATAGCAACCGCCTTTTCATGTCACATCCCTGTAGACAGCCATATTCTTAAGACTTACATCTAACAGCATCGCGTAAGATGTTGGCAGCGGTTGAACATTGGGTGCAACAACATCATTGTCTTTGTTTAGGATGGGGGAAATCTGATGTCCGCTCATTGATTGCTTAGCAACATCCACAGCCTACAATGCTCAGCCCATTTAAGCCCAATAGTGGTATAAACAATGACATCGGGTATTCATTACGTATAATTGCACACTATCTAAAGAATGACAGTATCGAGATTCGGTGGGGGGCTACTATCATACGAGAAAGCGTGATGGCATTGGAAATAGACCATGTCCGACATTGTGGAGAGTAGTACTAGAACGCATTATGTGCCCTATATTTGGAGTTTCACCAACAACATGGGGCGGGCACCTTTCTTTTCCTTGTTCCCGCCATGGCTACAAACAGCAATCCACATCACTCAGTAGCAACGGCTGATCGCTCACCATTATCATACACGAGTTCTTCATTGAGGAGCGCACCGGGGAGTCGCCGTGAACGATTGCGTTCTTTCGCACGTGCCACTAGTCAAGTCATCAAGCAAGAGATCAACAAGTACTATGATTCGCTACCTGCAAACAACGATGACCAAGCCAGCGTAAAGGACACGGATTCTATATCAAGTCAACCAAGGTCAACAGCCGAATCGACACGTTCTTTACCGCCTTCTCGACCCGGTGTCGTTCGAACGAGGACTCAATCAATGAATGATTTGGAACCATCCAATAGCAGTAGCACCGGCACCATTACACCCGACAGTGGGAAACCGCATTGTATGTTATTTCCGACATACGCCTGTAAAACAATTGATCACAACAACCAAACAAAATGGCGTGTACGGTTGGCAGGATGGACATTTGCTTTGCCCGGTTCAAGTCGTATTGAGCGTTGGATATTAGGTACGTATGATGATAACGACATGCATAGCAACGTGCAACAAAAGCTTACATCAATGATGTCAACAATAGCTGCAGGGCGGACATACGGCGGTCTTTCCGCTAATTCGGCAGAGGATGTGCATTTTGCTCGATTATTGAATCAATTTCGTTGCCAAACGATGCGAGGCGTGGATCTTCTTTTATCAGTCGTCGATGTCATTCCAGTTGAACGGGCTTTGATCTATCAACATCATTCATCTTCTTCTTCATCTTCTTCTTCTTCATCATCAACATCTTCTTTACCCGACAATGTCATTACAAATGATACACCACCAACTACATCAACATCAACACCACCACCGCCAAATCATAGTCGACATCCTTTTAGTTTACATCATATTCGTGACAAGGCAACCGATGCACTCAAGGCTTTCATGATTAACTCGGGCCCCACGGGACGTTTCGAGCATCTGCTGACACTCGATCTCTCTCACACTCTTCATGATGCAACTCGAAAGATGCTTCGGCTAAAGGCTTCATTCGACAACAGACTAGGTAAATGCATTTCATTCTTTGTTGCATTGGGCATATCCTCATCGTCATGAACTCTATGCTATAGATGCCACGCATCACGATGGCTATGTAGACTTGATCGAACCCGAAGGCATCTCCATCATTTCGGTAAATAGGAACAAATTTCTGGGCGTGGTCAGCTGACAAGGATTCAAAGTGTCTCATCTTTTGACATTGCATATAGGACATTGATGACACCATCAAGATTACTGGTATCCTTGATGGAAAGGATACGATTCTCCAAAATACGTTCTTCCGTAAAGCTGACGAGGTGCCTGGCATGTCCGAGGTCTATCGTAAATGGGTCGAGCAAGGTGCTCATGTGCATTACGTATCCAATTCACCATGGCAGGTGTATCCAGCACTAAGCGAGTTTTTGCATGATCAACAATTTCCTCCTGGAAGTATGCATTTGCGTGCTGTTAGCACAGGTGATTTGATTCGACGAAAGGCTGCACAACACAAACTAGACGTGATACCCCAAATCATTCAGGTACATGATTCTTTCTCTTTTTCTTTCTCTCTCTCTCCACTAATAGCTAACATTGATTTCATTGTTAAGGATTTTCCAAAACGTAAATTCATTCTTGTCGGTGACTCTGGTGAACGCGATCCTGAAATGTGAGTGATTCTTTTGTATTGAGGGGATGATTCAATTCTAATGGGTCTTTTTTATTAGCTATCGTATGCTTTATGATCGCTTCCCCGACCAGATCATCAAGATATTCATCCACGATGTTACGAGCGAGCGAGCTAAACGTGCAGACCAACGAGAGCTTGAAAGATCGGATTCGTATTACAATGGGTTGCGAAGATTCCTTAGCCGAGAACAACCACCAGGATTACCACCTCGGCCCCAACGAAGCGGCACATCTACAACAGCCATTATGGATGTCATTGGTGATACAGATATACCAGAGGAAGAAAAAGTCATGGAAGACCCAGCTGTTCCACTGAAGACCAAGCTTGATATATTCCACGAGAGAATGGAAGAGATAGCAAAAGGTTTGCCTCAGGACACATTTACATTGTATACCCTAGCATCCCAGCTGGTCACGGTAAGCTTATAAGGGAAAAAGGATCCATCCATACATCGATGTATACTAAGGTTTTTCATTTAGGATGCCAAAGTTTCCTCAGAGTTTGCTCAAGCACAACAACCCCTTATACAGCTATAAACACCCTTCATGTGTATATTGTTTTCTTCTACACCCCTTCATTGTATTAATCCTTGACCATTGTTTTACAAAACAACTTGAGTCGAAATGCATCTACCCCATTGAGATAATATCTATGTAATCGTTTATCCTTGATGAATCCAAGTCGTTGATATAAAGCAAGGGCGCCTTGATTGGTATATTCGGTCTCCAATACAACCTATTGATGTTGTTAATATCACATCCTCCTTGCAACAAACAGCCCTTCTTTAAGTATAATACCTCATCCGCATCCTGCTCTTTCATGGCGCGTATAGCTTTTTGAACGAGTGTAGTTCCAATGGCCCGCTTACGATATTCTTTGGCAACAGCCAACATGGCGATATAGCCTCGGCTCCTGTCCTTGTGTTGATCAAGTTTGCAGATTATGACACCCACACAGCGATCCGCGTCCATTGCCTGTCATGGCCATGCGTGTATAAGAGAGAGAATGAAGAACGTTGCTCGCCGCTCTCTTCACACAAGTGTTACCAGAAAGCATAGTTTAGGCCAGTTATGAATAAAGTAGCGATACGTGTATATCGAATATGGTTCGGAAAGGTCGTTTTCAATGAGTTGTATCACTGCCGGTAGCTGTAACTCTGAAGTGTAATCTACAAAGTGAATCTCTTGCTGATCGTCCGCCATGGTATGTGTGAAAAGAAAAAGGCCCAATTGCTGCTGCAGTCGTCGGAGCAACCCAATTTTGACTTCACTACCGTACTTCGATCAACATTAAGCAACATAACCAATACCACTGTTTATTGATCCAAAGTGCATGGTAGCACAGCTAACTGCCAAGTGATGATGATATCCACTACATATAACACACACCCCTCCATCCTACAATGTAATGTGACCAATCCTTTGCAAATCAATCAACTTCCTGATATTCCCATATCTTGATAAATCTTCTACATATGAAACGACTATCTATGATTGGTGTGTATACATGAACAGGTACAAGAAAACAAAAAAAAAAGGTAAACATGGATGTTGGAATATCAAATTCAAGCAATCTCTAGCTGCTGCTTAAGTTCATTGACCAAATCATCGCTGGCGCTGTGCTTGAGAACGTCGTCACTGAGCTTGATGACACGCTTTCCATTGCAATACCACATCTTGATAACCATATTCATGGGCTGACTCTTTTCATTGGGGTTGCTGACCTTTTTAAAGTCGTTGGTAAGCGATGTGCCGATACCAAAGCTTGCACCAATGCCAGCTTCTTGGGTCAAATGCAATAACTTGATAGCACGTGGTACATCCAATGCATCAGAAAAGACAATCACTTTGGACTTTGGATCAATGCCGAGAGACTTGTAGTGGGCGATAATGTGATGAACAAACTCGGAGGGATCACCCGAATCCTGTCGCACAGCTGCATATTTGTTTGCAAGGTCTTTGCCAAAATCTCGAAGGAAGACATCCGTAGTGTAGGTATCGGTCAAGGCAACGCCCAATGCACCATGGTAGGTCTCGTACCACTTTTCCAATGCAATCGCATTCGCATGCTTCACACCTTCCAATGCTGAAATAGCCATAAAGAACTCGTGTGCTATATACAAAAATCCCATTGGTATCCCCCATTGGCTGATAAACCCCATAAATGATCACTTACCCACTGTGCCAATAGCTGGTGTGCCATACTTTTTGGCGAAAAAGACATTGCTAGTACCAGTGAAAACGCCTTTAGGTTCAGCCGTGGATGCCATGTACTTGTCGGAAGCTTCCTTTAAGGCATGCATCACCGTATCATGTGTCTTGAAATCACGTCGTCGGCGAGTACCAAATTCTGAAAACTTGCATCCATTCTCGAGCAACTTCATGCACTTGTCGGTAGCATTCTGATATTGGCCATCGTAGTTCCAGTCGCGGTCAACAAACTTGAAATAAGCTTCCGAAATCAAGGCCAACAATGGCACCTCATACAAGATCGTCTCATGCCATAAACCAGTGACTTTGAGCTCCAGCTCACGTGTTTGTGGATCAAACTTCATGTGCACTTGCTCCTCAGGTCGATAACGGAATTGAAACAGGTATTCGGCATACTCCTTGTCGAAAAAGTCCATTGAACCAATATACTCGCGTTCTTCAGGTGTAAGAGCCAATTCATTCATATCTACAATAGCTCATGTTAGCATATGACAAATAAAAAGAATATGTCTTGTCGTCTATACCCTTGATCTGCTTCTCGAGCCATTCCACAGCTTCAACATTCAACTGCAATTCCTTGTCTCGATTGGTGAATTCATACACGACTTGAGCGTCTCGATAGTGCTTCAACACAGCAAATTGCATGGTGAACTTGTAAAGATCATTGTCGAGAATTGAGGGGAAGACTTGGTGCGATTGTGACGCCATGGTTCAAGGGTTGGAAAGGAAGAAGAAAGTAGAGAGAAAGAGATAAAATTTGGCCTTGATCGCGTCTGCGCCATCTTATCATACACACGCACGCACACATTTTGGCGTCTCCTCTGAGCTCAGCCTGCATGATAGAACATGGGTGATAAACGATGCACCATCACTATCCAAAATGCATAGTGATTGGTCGCCATTTGTTATTGACTTCATATGGCCATAGGTGAAAGGTATCGTTGTGTTTGAGTTGGGGAGCGCTGATGCAGTAAATGGATGCAACAACAGTAATTTAGCTTGCTTTCTTTGTGCAGTAACCCAACGATGCTTCGCATGTTTGATCGTTTACTAGTATTTCATCATCACAGCAGTAAAAAGTACACGCATTAGTGTCGCGTCGGATATAATGTATTCCGCCATATGAGCACGTGAGATGACTGCTGATGCCATCCATCATCCATGCCAAATCTCCTCCTCATCCTCATATCCAAATATCAAGCATAGACTAACATCCATTCAATTAAAGTTCTGTGTAAATTAAAAGTCTTTTCTGGAATGCACAATTTGCTCTTCAAAAGTTTTATGAAGGAAGAATGTAGGAAAGGATTACAGGGTGTGAGGATATTGAAACACAAAAAGAGAAAGTGTGAAAGATTGTATGCGTGGGATGATGTTGTGTCTTTAAGCACCGATCTTCTTGTCCAAGACATTGCTATGATACAATATCAGTATTACATCCATATACTTTTACCACTCTCATCTTTGATACTTACCGAACAGTCTTAACAATGACCTTGTCATCAGGGAAGGCAAATTCTTCCAAGTTCTTAGCATAGGGGGTAGGAACGTCGGCACCAGCGACACGAACCATAGGAGCATCCAAGTAATCGAAGGCATCAGCTAAATACATAAAGGATTAGCAACATGATACATATTGCGTGAGGCTGTACAAGTGATACTTACATTCCATGACTTGAGCAGCGATTTCAGAACCAACACCATAGGAAGCCCAGCCACCTTCAACAGTGATAAGGCGGTTGGTCTTCTTGACGGAGGCAACAATGGTATCGACATCCAAAGGACGAATGGAACGCAAGTTGACAACTTCAACGGAGATACCGCTCTTTGCCAATTCCTCAGCAGCCTTCATGGAGAAGCCAACAGAGCGAGAGTGGGAGACAATGGTGATATCCTTACCCTCACGCTCAACCTTGGCCTTACCAATAGGCAAGACGTAGTCAGAAGAAAGAGCCTCAGCGGACATGGGGTAAGAGACACCATATTCAAGCTCGTTTTCAAGGAAGACAACAGGGTTGGGATCACGAATAGCAGCCTTCAAAAGACCCTTTGCGTCTTCAGAGTTCCAGGGGGAGATGACCTTAAGACCAGGAACAGAGCCATACCAAGCAGCATAGCATTGAGAGTGTTGGGCAGCAACACCAGCAGCAGCACCATTAGGACCACGGAAGACCATAGGGACGGTGACGGTACCACCGGACATGTAGTGAGTCTTGGCAGCAGAGTTGACGATTTGATCAATGGCCTAAAGAAAAAGAAAGCCTATTAGCATCATCCTTCCCCCTTTTTTGCATTACATCCCACACGTCATTTTCATTTTTCTTTACCTGCATAGCAAAGTTGAAGGTCATGAACTCACAAATGGGCTTAAGACCACTCATGGCAGCACCAACAGCCAAACCGGCAAAACCGATTTCAGTGATGGGAGTGTCAATAACACGCTTTGGGCCAAACTTGTCCAAAAGACCCTTGGTAACCTATGAAAGACCGGAATGGTCGGAAGAAAACATTTCAATGACCCCAATCTTTTTCGTATGTTTTCCCGACTTATCCCAATATACCTTGTAGGCACCGTTGTATTGAGCAACTTCTTCACCAAGAAGGAAAACCTTTTCATCACGGGTCAACTCTTCCTCCAAAGCCTGGTTCAAGGCATCACGAACAGTCATCTAATATCGAAGCCATGTCAATATCCATGAACCTGTCAACAAGCCTTTGTTTTTTGGCTTGCTTGTTTTTTTCTTTGTTACCTCGACAGTGCTGCTCGAGTTGAAACGTTGTTGGCTGACAGCATAAGCAGAAGAGAAAGCGGGCTTGACAGCGCGTCTAGCAGTGGCAGCAATGGGAGCGATGCGGTGAAGCGATGAGAGGAAGGTCATTGTTGTTTGGGTTGGACACAAAAGAAGAGAAAGGGGAAAAGACGGGTGAGGTGCAGTCAAACCAAAGCTGCTGGCTGGGAAAAAAATTGCTGCCGAGCGAATCGGGTGCGCGTTGGGGAAAGGTGCAAAACTGAATATATACGTCCGAATTGTAGTATCTTCCCTGAAACTCCCGGTGGATAAGTGTGGCCCATGTCTGTGCTTGATAGTAATAGTCTTTGTACCTGAAATCCCACTCCCCCATCATTTTACACAATGACCATCATCTTTCCCTCCCACCCTCACACAATAGGTACACCCTGGTCTTTGTTAAACATGGCCACGTGCTGCTACACCATTCATCCATCTATGGCTGATGACATTTCAAAACATTCGAAATATGCCATTGATGATCCAAACATCATCATGACAATGAATTCTGATTTCACACGACTGAGAAATACCTTCGCATCTTGATCCATTGACTATACCATACCCTTATAACTCAACTCCTTTTTGCTTTTAAACAATAGCATTTATTGTAACATTGAGATCCTGTGTTTATCGGTATCAGACTACGCCTTAAGAGAGAAAGAGAAAAAAGAAATAGTAAATAAGTGTGTTGTGTGTGTGTGAGTGGAGGAGATTGAATGGCTGGTTCAAGTAAGGTATAGTAAAGAAAAATGTCTAATAAGTGTCTCGAGTGCGAAAAGGGGGGTTGAGAAGTAAAGGGATAGATGTGGTTGTTGTTGTGCATATACAATTGCTTTTTTGTGCCTTGGTATCTATCGTCCATTGGTTAATGATCCACTGGACCTCTTTTGATTCTTGGAACATTCTTTGGCTAGTGGATGATCAGCCGGCGTTAACAGCTCAAAGCTGCACAACAATTCCTCGCTCACGCTCATGATAGCTCCAAAGTTGTCAAATTCGCCACAATAGTTGGGTGCAGAGAACACGGTCACCAAAGATCGACCACCAAAGAACTCATAGCCATCCTCAACAACCTACACGAAAAAGGGGCGTCATTAGCCATGCATTTCAAACATCATCCACCCATCCAATGTCACTTACCATATGTCCACGGCAGACCAAATCAAGATCAAATTTGGCAAGGAACTCATCCAACACCTTTTTGCCAAAGCAATATGATACACCACGTTCATTATCCTCCCAATCCACAGTGACATCGGATGGATCTGACCACAATAGGTCATTGAGCAACCCATAATCAGGTACATCGGTAGGTCGTTGAATGTTGCGGACTTCATCCATGTTGTGCAACGAAGGTGATAAACCACCATGTACACAAAAAATCTTGCCAGCCACCAATGCAGCGATAGGGAGAGTGTTGAATGTATCGACAAAAGTACGCCACATCTTGGTGTTCAAGCGACGCTTGCATTCATCATAAAAGCCATACACTTTTGAACGAGGCATGTTAATAAAAGTATTCGTGCATCATCCTTCCCCAAGTACTGCTACTAACCTTTTGTGACATTGGCACATTCATGATTACCACGTAGTAAAAAGAAGTTTTCAGGATATTTGATCTTGTAGCATAAAAGCAACAACATGGTTTCCAAGCTCTGCTTGCCACGATCCACATAGTCGCCTAGGAACAGGTAGTTACTGCTTGGTGGGAACCCGCCCATCTCGAAAAGGCGAATGAGATCCGTATATTGACCATGAGTGTCACCGACGATCTTGACAGGTGGCGATAATTCCAATAAGGACTATTACGAATGTTAATTCAATTTTCTCTTGTTGCATGGATACCAGGGGGGCGGGGACACTTACAGGTTGATTGAGGAAGATTTCCATAGCGGAGCGGCAGATGGCAACCACCTCACTATTCTTGAGACACAAATGTCTTGATACTTTTGTATATCCAGCATTGATGAGCCGTTCAATGTAATCATCGATCTCTGCTTGAGTGACAGCGGGCGTATTATAACTAGCGACCGAGTTGACGGTGAGTTGATTCATGGAGCCAACCGTCAATTGATTATTGTTGAGCGTGTCGTTGTCGGGAGCACCAGTCATGCCTTGAGGAGGCCAAAAATCAGACGCTGCCAATAGTTTATGCTGCTGTGGGTGAGCCACTTTGCCGCCAAATGGATCCCGAGATTGGCCATTGACACCACCTTGAATAGTATCTTGCTGCTCGTCCTCATCATCGTTGCCCGATTGCTGTTGTTTATCTCGAATGGGATAGTCTGGATTCAACTGTGCCAAGGCCGATGCTCCACCACCACCAGCAGCAGATGAAGGTCTTCCTCCTGGAGGAAGCGATTGCCGATGTTGTGAGTTGAGTAAAATCGAGTTGACTGATTGGGTAGTATTGACGCTGTATTCGTTATCCTCGGCAGTTGCTGCAGTGGGTCGTGAAGGCGGAGGCATGCTTTTCGTTGTGCGTCGTCCATTGCCTACTCCTCCTCCCTTCTTGCCGTTGCGTTTGGATATGTTGTTTCCCATATGTTGATTGTATTAAAGAGGAGAGAAAGGGCAAGCCATTTTTCCTCTCAGCATGCCGAATTTCCTTTGCGGCGAAACAATTCATCATCATCATTCATCATCAACATCATGTTCAATTCGCCATGTACTAGACCAGGTTGATACATTAAAGGGGTCGTCTAAATACTCATCACTAGCTCATAAATCATATGTCTACATGCATAAAAATATACAACATCATCTTCTTTTTATTCATATGGGAGTATGTGTGTGAGTGTGTGCGTGTGGATATGATCCACAAGGTGTGATATATGTAATGAGCGGACATTGTACCTATTTGGCCGTACATCCGATAATGGGATACACACTATAGCGTTTACCATGGTTGAACTGCAAGACACCAATGCATGAAATTCGAAATCATCACTTGTTGAAGTAATGGGCGTTGTGGATTAGCTAACTTGAGATGGGACATGCGATACACAGATTGTTGCATGTGGACAGGTAAACTTGGTGGTTGTTGTTGTTGCAGATCGCTTCTTGAACGTGAAACAAGGGTTGCTAGTCGTGTTGTTTTGGTTCCTGGTAACGAAGCCAACAAACGTCTCGATAGGGAAAAGCGTGGTGGATATTCATCATTGCTTTGTTTATCCTGAGCAAATCTCCCACGAATCACTGACTTTAGCCACCAAGAATTCTTCTTGTTCTTCTCATTACCCTTGCACGTGAGAACAAGATTTGAAAGCGACCTACGTAATCCCCGTCGATCTCTTGGCGGAGAAGAACGTGCTGCTGTTTCATTGCTGGATGTTGTTGTTGTTGTAGATGATTGACGTGCTTCCATTCGACGTATCATTTGTTTCTCAGCATGGTAAATGCTCCGTAAAATCCCATACAAAGGATCAATGGCATCATCACTCATTCTTGATGGATTATTTATATTCAATGATGATGATGAGGGATAATGCAATATGGCATCGTAGTCATTTCGGATGATGCATATTGATGAGGATGGCAACTGCTGACCACCACCATCATCATGGCCAGATGATGCTGTTTTTGGTGCCCCTGTAACATGTCGATCAAACGTCTCATCCCTTTTCATGCCATCTAATACAGAGGCAAGTGCTGTCGTTGTGGTGGCAGATAAGGAGGAGGTGGTGGATGACTTTGAGGAAGGAGGAGGAGACATTCTAATATCCACTGCGGTAGACTTTCGGTCATCATTGAAATGCATGGATGATAAAGACGGAGTCCTTGTTGCAGGTGGCCAAGACATGGGTCGCTGTCGTTCTTCATCGTTGCCATCATTATCCACTTGATGTCCTGCTGCTGCTACGACTTTTTCACGTGGTGCCAAAATAGGTCTTAAATAGCTGTCGGCAGCATCCATGCTAGCATCTCTGCCATTATTAATTTTGAGCATGCATCACAATAGAATGCCGACACACACACATACTTGTCAAACCAAATACAGTACCTTCCATTCGAACGTTTCTTTGCTGATACTGCCACCATAACATCATCAAGATCACGCATCGTTTGATCACCTTTACAACATACTTGCTTTCTGATTGATAGCTGTTGCTGTTCTTGTGGTGGTGGTGGTGTGGAAACGTTACTTTTTGAATGATTCCCCCCTGATTCCCCCGACTCCTTGAAAAGAAATTCAGTGATGGCAAGATAGGAGGATGCTAGGTCATCAATTTCCTCTGAGCAACTTGATGGCTGTGATGGTGGCGGGTATCGGAATGGCTGGTAATGTATCGATGATGTCAATGCCGACGCTGTGGTTACACCTGGCATCGTGGTGATGAAGAATGGGGTAAATCGAGATCCGTGGTTAGTGTGTTGTGTGTTGTGTGTAAGGCAAAGATTATATGGAAATGTGTGGTGGTGGTGGGTTACACACGCGCAACACGCACACAAGCACCAAGAAAAAGCAGATTGAATTGAGGGAAGAGAAACGATCAAAAAGGAGTGCGCATTGACAAAGGGTTCAAATAGCAAAATGAAGAAGCTTGTGTGCAGCAGGGTACAGTTGCATGCAATGTTTGCCTTTCGACACAATAGATGTTTGTTGCTGCATCGCGTCTGCATACTTTGTTTGCTTGTCATCACATACATACATACGTCAAAGCGTGAAATGCATTATAGTATTGCCGCTTATCGGGAAACGATGACCATGTGATGATGAGGCAAGAGGAATATAAACCCAACAATTGATGATACACAACAATGTTTGGGGAGATAGGTAATAATGAATGGGTGGTGATAATATTGGGAGCAAGGGGGTCATGATAAAGGGAGATGAATGAATGCATTGACTATGGTGGCTGATTACAACAACATGCACATCCAAATCCATCACGGCAGTGTTCCGATCATTCTTTCATTGTATTCGTCAAAGACAAAGAAATGCTTTCTTTTCAGTCCGCCCATCACCTAATCATCCGCAGCCGTGTGAATGAATAGCCGGGGATGAGCATTTGATAGTCAGAGTCTTTTTTTTTCTTTTACACATTCAATCTTTATCAGGCACAGGCCTTTATGCATCTACGGCTGCTATCCCAGATTGCTCAAAGCAAGAAGCTCCCTTGTTCATCTGCTGCTGCTATTGCTAACCATCGGCTCTGTCTGACCAATCAGAAGCCATTGATACGTCCTTTCTCGTCAATTCTTATCCGAGGTATAACATCTCCCCCCACACAAACATGCAGCGACATTGACATATTTCCCCCTTTTTTCGTTACCACTTCCCCGCTCTTATTACGCTTTCATTTCAGCACATCGACCCAGAATGCCCGAAGCTACCGAGAATTTGTTGCCAAGCATTAACCTGAATGCCTCCATGCATGTCGCTGCCACTGCTGTGGAAACGCTCAATGGACATGGCCCCAATGCCGAGCTTGCAGCAGCTCAAAGTGATCAAGGTCCCTTCACACCTGAACAAGAAGCCCTTTTCAAACAACAGCAATCCCTTGATATCGTACAAGAATTGAGAAAGGCACCAGAGTGGTTTGAAGTGGTGGCATATGGTCATTTGTCAGACTCTGCACGTGCTCGATCATTGACAGCCAGCACGTTGCGAGGTGATGGAAAGATTGCTATACGACCCCTCAAGTTCTTCAACGAAAGCAAAACCGAATGCGTCATCATTGCTCATCTTGGTAGAAACTTGTAAGTACTTTTTACATTTGGAAGCTGTCAAAGGGCGATAAGAAGATGACTAATGATGATGATGACATGATCTTGTATTTAGATGTGGCCATGAAGGCATTGTACATGGAGGTCTTTTGGCAACGTTACTTGATGAACATTTGGCATATATTGTAAGTGCAATTGGGAAGCGTGGGAGGAGGAAGGGGAGGTTGTTGTTGTATCTCGATCGATCGATCAATTAGGGGGTCGTGCATAGCAACGTGTGTGATGGTGTCGGAAATTAACAATCGGCTTTACTTTTGACACTTTTTTATTAGACACTTCCAAGCTTGCCCAATTACACTGGATTCACAGCCAACTTAACGGTCGATTACCGGAAGCCTGTCAAAGCGGATCAATGGATTGTAGTCCGCGGCAAATTTGATCGTGTTGAAGGTCGCAAGGCGTATGCCAATGCATGGATCGAGACAGCTGATAATGGAACGTTATTGACGGAAGCTAGAGCATTGTACGTTAGTCCCCGTATGGATAAGAAGCCTACACAATCTTAGAGTACCTAGAATCATACACACATATGCACCTTGTCTTTTACTTGATACAGCCCAATTCTCCCAATACAATTCATGTGCCTGAAACCCAAAGCTTGGGGACATCTGAGTTTTGATATTCGAATTGTGTGTGGAGGTTGAGTGGTCTGCCAGCGAAAAAAAAATTTGGCAGATGTTCCATTTCATAGATAAAAATCCACCGAGTTTATCTTTTGTTTCTTCTTTTCTTCTTATTCACTTGTTCTTTTTGTTTATTCATCATCATCATCATGGCACAAGCTGTGCATACTATGCCTAACCTCGAGGAGATCGACAAGCTCCAAATGATCCCCGGAGTTCCATTCTCACAATACTATGAATTCTTCATGGATTGGAAAACTCCCATTGTTATTGCTGGTGCGTATGCATTGACCATCCATCTCCTCAACCCAAAAACTGGCAAGCTTTCCCGTGTCGAGGCCAAAAATCGAGGCGTTGCTGAAAAATCATCCAAAAGCAATCCATTGATGACTAGCTTTGTGTTCCTGCACAACCTTGCACTTGCCATCTATTCCATGATTACATTCTATCATATGGCTCGAGGTATCAACAGATCTTGGTTCCAGCGTGATATCAGTATGCATGATGCTGTAAGTGTTAAAGATGAAAATCAATTGTTGGGAGGGATGAAGCAGAGGCTAACATGGTCGCTTCAATAGTACTGTGACAAAGATGAATACTTATGGAACGACTCTCTTGGTTATTGGGGCTACATCTTTTATCTTTCCAAGTTTTACGAATTCATTGACACTGCTATCATTCTCTCCAAAGGACGCCGTTCGTCTCTTTTGCAAACGTATGTTGTTATTGCTTTTTCTATTATAGGTGATGATGACTCATGAGTATTTCAACCTTTAGATATCACCATAGTGGAGCCGTTTTAACAATGTGGTCTGGTATCCGCTACCGCGCAACCCCAATTTGGATCTTTGTTTTGTTCAACTCATTCGTCCACTCCATCATGTACTGCTACTATGCCGCTACTTGTATTGGTCTTCATCCACCTGGCAAACGATACCTTACCTCGATCCAAATCAGCCAATTTATTATTGGCATGTCTCTTGCTGTCAGCTACCTCTTTGTCCCTTCTTGCATGGATACTCCTGGTCAGCGTTTTGCCGTCTCTCTCAATGTCGGTTACCTCCTTCCCCTTACTTATCTCTTCGTTGACTTTGCTCGTCGCACCTATGGTAAGCGCATTGCTGCTGCCATGGCTTCTAAGAAGGCCAACTAAAAAAGTTGCCTTTTTACATATACTCATACTCCCTTTTCCCCCTGCATCATACTTGTATAACATTTGTTCATTCGCTGTTTTTTACTCTATCCGCATCATTAAACCCACTATCTCAATCACTTTATGATTCCAAAACCTTGAAACCAACATGATGTTTACATGTCACACATTATCACCCTGGTTGATTATGCTGGTGGTACGCATGGACGGCATAATGATCTCCGAGATGTCGGTACTACCATATGCCTTAATACAACCTTCCCAAAGTGTCATTGATCCGACATGGAAACCATGATCGTAGGACATGGATGCAATACACATACTATGATTAAAGGACTTTTCATTAACGCATGTGGGCTCAAACTACAATAAGGATTCATGATTCGATTATGCAATAACGAGGTGAAGTTTCAACTCTAATGAATTTACATTACCTGGTAGTCTAATACCAAGATTAAGAGCATAGCACAGCATACTACGATTTTGGTCCTCCAACTTTTATCTCGCTCAATATGATCTCTAAAGAATAGCGTAGGGGATACGCCCAATTTGGATAGCGGGAATGTTGCAGTAGTGGTAGAGCCTTGTCGTAGTTAGATGTCTCATCATTATGATATCCTTGGTTCTGAACAGCACGACCACCAAGGTATTTATCGGTGATGGTGCATGTTATTCATTACATCTCCATGGAAACTAGTCAAGGGCAATAGAAAATAAACATTCTTGCGACAAACATGAAAGCCTTCTCCGCTGATCAACATTGAAATACATGCACAACAAGTACATGCACATTATCAATCATATCAGCGTCTTGGGATAAATGATGCGTGTGTCACACAATACGTATTGCAATGCTTTTAAACCTATCATGGTACACTTTCATCATTGATTGTAAAAGGTAAAACGCCCGTGCAGATGAACATGAGCTATGCTGGTGACCTTGTGATAAGGTATGTGCGTCGTTTACGACATCTTTTTCCTTTTTAATGCCACACCATAGGTGCCCATCTAATGGCTATTATCTTTTGCTTTGGGGATATGAGCATGATAATGATGACAGGATGTGGCTCCATCAACAAAAGAAAGAGCTTCAGTGATATACGAATCATGAGCCTGAAGATGCTATATGTACATCCGTGCACTGCTGCATCTTGTGTTGTGCTGTGTATAAGAACACGTGCTATGACATGAGTATGACATGACTTTCAGATATGGGAGATCACCATACTGCTTTGGGGGGAAATGTGATATAATTTTTAACGCAGGTACCATACAACACACACCCAGGAAAGCAACATCGGTAGAGTAGTAGATAAAGTCAATGTGACAACAACGATGGCGACACACATGATGAATAAGCCAAGAATGCTTCGCGTATGAGAAAAAGTGTCATCATTTAATATGGGAGAGTGTGTCAGGATCATGTTTTGGTAAACAAAAAGTGACCTATATACATGCGTGTGTGTGTACAATGGCGCGCGTGAAAGGGCGTTTGTGGTCGTTTTGGGGGAGAATCAAGGGAAGGGGAGCGAGTGAAGAGGAACGCGCGAGACGTATTATTATTTCCTTTTTCTTTTTTACCTTCCACTGCTGCCGTTGTGTTCCTGGTTTACACACATGGCATTCTACAACTACTCTCATGGTCAACATCGCCACAATGACGAATTGACAAGCAAACTACAAGACGCTGCAGCCATCACAGCTCGTCAAGTTATTGAGAATGAACGTCTTCGTAAACGGCGATTTCCAATCTACCCGGGTCTAGAGCGGTTCGATATCGTGGATAAGCTTGGCGAGTATGTGAGAAGCGATATTGACATGCTATCCAAACGAAGGCTAATGCAACATGAATGATCCTGTAGTGGCGCGTTCTCAATCGTATATAAAGCTCGAGACCTGTCTACTGGGAAACATGTTGCCATCAAGGTGGTACGCAAGCATGCAATCGACAAGGTACATATATCGACATGTCTCCACTTATGAATCTGACAGCTTACATAACAACAACCATCAACCTTAGCATGGACAAACCCATCATTTGCATTCAAGTTTGAAGGAAAAGAAGCCTCGTGCCACTGAGGTAAAACAAGATGTATTTGAATCAAGAGGATATATACTAATGTATGGATGGATGGATGGATAGCGTGCGACTATTATGAAGGAGGTGCAAATCATGCAGCGAGGAAAGCACAAGAACTTGGTCCAACTGCTTCAGTTCTCCGAATCAGACGACTATTACTTTTTGGTCATGGAGCTATGCAAGGGCGGCGAGCTGTTTCACCAGATTGTGAAGTTGACCTACTTTAGCGAAGATGTCGCTCGTCATGTCATCACCCAAGTGGCTCAGGGCATTCGATATTTGCATGAAGAGTGTGGCATTGTACATCGTGATATCAAGCCTGAGAACATCCTCTTTGAACCAATTCCAATCATCCCGTCCAAGAATCCCAAGAATTTATTCGATGAAGACAAGATGGATGAAGGCGAGTTTCTACCAGGCGTTGGCGGTGGCGGCATTGGTTTGGTCAAGTTGGCTGATTTTGGATTAAGCAAGGTAAACAATACTGTTATCAGAGTGTCGGCGATAGTGATGATACTAATCTCTCTATACATGATGATGACAACAGGTGATTTGGGATAATCCAACATTGACGCCTTGTGGTACTGTGGGATACACTGCTCCTGAGATTGTGCGTGATCAAAAGTATACCAAAGGAGTGGACATGTGGGCCCTTGGATGTGTCTTGTATACCATGTTGTGCGGTTTTCCTCCATTTTATGACGAGTCGATCAATGCTCTCACTCAAAAGGTGGCTCGTGGTCAATATACCTTCTTGAGTCCATGGTGGGATCCTATCTCTACAGCTGCCAAGGATTTGATCACCCATTTGTTGTGCGTCAATCCAGAAGAACGATATACGATTGATGAATTCCTACGACATCCATGGATCACCCAGCAGCAGCAACCTATGCTACCTCCAGTGTCATCGCCTATTCCCACAGCCTCAATACCCCCTGAGCTCGATACCAATAACAAATCCCGACGAAGAAAGGATGCATTCTCACCGGGTGTCGCATCAATTAAGGAAATCTTGGATATCACTTATGCAGTCCAACGCATTGGAGAAGAAAAAGCACGCAAATTGGGAGGTGTTTTGGAAGAGGAAGATGAAGAAGAAGGATACACTGGAATTGGACAAAGTGCAAAGAAACCAGCTCAACAAGGTTTTCAATTGGATCTCGGCAAAGCTACCATCCTCAAGAACCGTAAAAAGCCTATTCCAATAGCATAGGATTCCCATCAATCTTTATTTATTCATTTTTTGTTTTCAATACCATCATCCTTATCCTTTTTACTATTGTTCCTTTGGTTGGGTCGGCGTCTATTACTAGGTTTGCTGTTGCCATCATCAGATGCCTTTTGTCGTTCTTTTGATGGTGATGGCTTTCCTCGTTTCCTGCTATCCTCATTCTTGGGTCGTGCATCAGGTCGCTTCGTATCATCATTGTTGGTGGTTGTGGTTGTGGTTGTGGTATCTTTGGGCTTGCGATTTGGCTTCCTCCTCTCTTTTGGCTTGTCACCATTGTTTGCCTTTTCTGGTTGAGCTCCTTCAGATGATGGTCCTTGTTTGCGTTGATCATTGTCTTTACGTCTTGGCTTATCACCTCTCTTTTCTCTTGGTTTGCCGCTACTTTCTTTTGATTGAGCAGTGTTGGATGGCTGAGAATCGTCATGTTTTGTGGATGGTCGTTGTTTTTTGCCTTTGTTGATATCAGGTTGTTTGTCTCCATTGTTTGGTGCCTTTCCATCCCCTGTCGAAGCCTTCTTTTTGCTCTTATCCTTGCGTGGTCGATCTTTGTCCTTGTCCTTTTTCTTGGTAGAGCCATCATCTTTACCAGCACCAGCTTCTCGCTCCTTCTTTTTGTCTTTGGATCGTGCATTGTCCTTCTTGCTCTCTTGTCGTTGACCTTTGGTAGAAGATGCTGAACCAGATGATTTGGCACCACGTTCCTTATCCTTTGGTTGACGTCTCTCATTGATGGCTCTCTTTGTATCAATCTTGAATGGCACAAACGGAGGTGGACCAGCATCTTGTTCACCACTCTCATCATTGATCTGCTTGCCTCGGAACCGCTTAACAAATTGCTATAGCTTTGTATATAAGTATACATTGATAATAAAAACATACACGAATCCCTATGACTTACTTTACCAGATCTCCAAGCATGCACCATCTCTTGTACATGTCCACCAAGGGGTTTAAGCATCCCTGGTCCAAGAAGCAGCAGTTGTTCCCTGATTTGGATAGGTTTGGTGACCATGAACTTGGATCCAGGAGGTGTCATAAGCCTATACACACACTTGTAAGTCATGATATCCTCAATGTTGCCATAGCAACCTTACGTGATGCAATCAACAGGACCCAAAAACTCGACACCTGTGAACTTCTTTTTTCCACCAGCAGTAAATGTCACGCGAAACAGACGTGGTTTCTCGACTTGGTGCGTACTAGGCATTGCCACATTGCGTACTTCGAGCAACTCAAGCACCAGAGGACCAGCCAATTCTGTGTTGCCCTTGATACTAGGTGGGTCACCGCCGATTTGACGTAGATCAAGCTGTAGAGAGTTGTGTTCAATGAGCGTGTGTCCATGAATAAACGTGTTGATTGTATACTACTTGCATCGAGAGCTGTTGCTACAATGTCATCGATCGTGGCTTCAGGCCCTACTTGCTCTTGCAGCGTAGCCAGTCCTTCATCGCTGATACACCAGCCTTGAGCTCGTAATGTTGTCTTCATAGCCGAAAGGGAAGCTAGTCGTCGGAAAATCAAGTTCGTAACTTGCTTATGCATTTCTCAGCAAACGCATCCATTGGACATCTTCAAGTCTGCTTTGCCGTTATGATTACTACGAAATCGACAGCGCATCGCACAATTCTTTTCACGAGCCATGATATTGACTTAAGGACACAAGAGAGAATCACGCATATATAGAAGCTTTTCATGTTACGTTTATGAGTCAAAGTATGGTATACGAGCAAAACAAAGTAAGGAAGATAAAAAGTTGAGAGCGAGTAACAACAAAAGAGTAGCAAAAGATCAAAAAGAATGTTGAATAGAAAAATGGGTGAGAGTAGTGGTGGATGGAGATGATGACTATGTACACAGAGAAGGAAGCACCTGGAGATCACTACTTGCGATTCTTGCCTTTCATCTTGCTGACACAGTTATTGCAATACCATTTCCCTTTGGGCACCGTTTTGAGATCAACACAAGCCAAGTGGAACCATTCAATCTCACACTAAGAAAGAAAACGTTACTCCTAGAACGGCTATACCTGTGACCATCCCTCCCAAATACTTACATCAGTGTTATCACATGCAACCATCTCGCCATAAGACACCTGCTGACAATAACAGTACAAGGGTTCATTTGGATCGATAGGTAATTCGGCTGGAATAGAGCTACTACTTTGCAATTGGTTAGTCCTCAAGATCATTACGAACCAGTGATAAGAAAGACATACTTCTTGACCTTTTTGCCTGTTTGAGCCAATGAATGCCAAGGTTAATGCTGTGTTGCGTATGCGGAGATTCATCGTCAACCTACCAGAATTCATATTCTTCTTATCCAACTTGATTCTAGATTCCTTCATGGCTTGGGAGCGCATTGATCCAGGTGGGGGAGAGCCATCCTTCAACTTACGCTCTAAAGAGAAACCCATTAATCCATTGGATCCATTGCCTCGTCATTTATAGCTTACTCTTGGATGCTGTATTATCTGCAGATGAACAACAAAGAATGATTGTTAGCTCCCATAACAAACACACACCCCAATCTCAGATCAACTCACCACGTTTATCCACCTTGCCTTCTTTACGATCCCGTTCATATGCTCGTGCAACTTTGTCCCTGGCAACTTCACGCAACAAGCTACGTGCCGATGGTGCCAAACCAGGCTGTGCAGTGATACGTTCGCGGCCCAAAGGTGCTTCTTCTTCAAATTTGACAAGATCAGCATCCAATCGATTGCAGTGTCGCTCCACCTGAAATAAAATATAAATGGATTTAGTCATACATTCACCATGTCCATCCAACCCAACACCCTTCTCTATTGACATACAGCATCGAATGTTGTCTTTGCAAGAGCCACTTTTTCCTCCCCTCGCTTGAGTGTTTCTGTCAAAAGGCTTCCCAGTTGCTTGAGCTTGTCGATGCGATCGTTGGGATCAAGGTCTCGAATGGTGTTGATCAGCGAAATGGACTCCTTGGCCACATTTTCAACGAGCTCTATTGAGACGAGTAAGCAACGTAGCGTTCGTTGTGAAGGACGTCATTGTCTAACCTTGAGCGTAACCATCCAATTCGCGTAGCAGTGTAAAATTGCGTTGCAGTTCCAAAGGAAGAGCTTCAATGGCTAGAAAACAAAGAGTAGCAGCAGCAGCAGCCAATGAGCCAATCACGTAAGAAGCGTCTGCTTTGTTCTTTCAAAGCACTCACTATCGATATAGTCATCGAGATACATCAAGTTGTCGACCTGATTGGCAGCAGCTGGTTTCATTGTGGTGGCAGTGGCAAGTGTTGATACGCGGAGACAAAAGTAAAAGGGAGGAAGCCATGGAAAGCTCAACAACCAAAGATATCGGCACGGCTTTTCTTTCCACCGACCATGTGTAACCACTCATGGACATTGTCAGCATTTCGGTTTTTCGGCGAGGTCAACGTTGTCTGTGTCTCTCATTTCGCTCATTGCAATGCCATGGTCTCGAGTGCATTGTCTTTTTGCATTCGTATGGGTCGTAATCCTATGCTTTGGCCGAGTCAATGCCCTTGAAGGCGATGAAATGCCCGAGTTTATCGACTGTTTGGGAAACTGCACCCTGCAAGATTGTGATAGCAACAACGATAGCAGCAACTTACCATTGTACCTACGAGCCTATTTCTGGACATGCCCTGACAATTGTGGATACAATTGCATGCACGCATACACCGATACGCACTCACCCATGCTGCAATTTTACGGCAAATGGCCATTTTATCGATTGTTTGGCATACAAGAACCAGCGTCAGTAGCATTCTCCATTGGCAACGGATTGGTGCACTTTTATTACTTGCGGGTGGCGCTGCGAGAAATACCGCCATCAAGCTGGTACATGCGACCTTTTGTCATCCTGTATGCTGCCATCAATATCAACACATGGATCCAATCCAGCATCTTCCATTCAAGAGATGTGTCACTAACCGAGCGCTTGGATTACTTTGGTGCCGCCTTGACTATCATCTATTCTCTATATTACGCCATCCTACGCATCTTTGGTGTTGAGCGTCGAGAACATCAAGTAACAATTGCCGGTGGATTGATGCTGTTGTACTTGGCCCACGTATTGTACATGTCATTGGTGTCATTTAATTATGTATACAACATGATTGCATGTGGTACCATTGCTGTTATTCAAGGCGCGCTGTGGATTATTTGGTATCTGGTTGTCGCATGGCAATGCAGGAGAAACGACATGGATCGGCAACAACTCATGTACGAGCACTGGGTAGTTTATTATGTCGCTGCCAATGCTGCTACTGTTATGCTTGAAGTGTTTGATTTCCCACCCCTGTGGCGAGTCTTTGATGCTCACAGCTTGTGGCATATGTCTACCATATTTGTCGCTCCTCTTTGGTATCATTTTGTCCTTCAAGATGCTCGCTATCAAACCAACTGGCGTATGATCAAGCAAGATGACGATAACGATAATGACAGCGGCTATGAGCAATATCCTCTCTTTTGATATGACTATCTCCTCCTCAAAATACAGCCACCGCCAATATCTTTATTTGCATTGGGGTCGAATGTTTTCAATCGTCGCACTGACCACCGGTTTAGGCAGCATAGATATCCGATATTAGATGAAATTTGTGTATATATATATGTGTGTGTGTGTGTGTGTTTACCATCAACAATTAAACAATTACCAGGCACATGCCGATCTTATCATATTCATTAGGGATATCTACACCATTGATCAATCTCTTTGTTTATCCCACGCTGATGATGATATATCATTTTGACTTTCAAGGGGGGAATTGTGGGTGGTGATGATGGGAAACAAGAACCCGTGGTCTTTTTCCAACAACCTTTCATCCTCGGTGTAAATAGAAGGTTTTATCAAGTATCACGCGAAAGAGTGTTATGCAATCGGGTGATTAGCACTTTTCTCTCTCACTCCCTTCTCATAACAAGAATAAAACGGGGATTCCTCGGCGTTTGTACAAAGAAAGCAACATGGTTGGCTGATAAGAGAGCGTGTGTGTGAGTGTCTAGATGCAAGATCGGAAAGATGCCGACCCAAAGACTTTCTCTGTTGCAGAAACAGGGATGGCTTTTTTGTTCATGTGGCCCACAAGTGGGATTGGTGCTATTCCATAATCAGGTATTCCGTTCCGAGATGGGCGTTTTCCTTGTATAACCATCATGAAAACTCCAAGCCAGCCAAGCATTGACATGACAATTGCAACATGCGGAGAAAGAACCACCCTGTCATGCATCAGAGCAACACACAGCCTTGTTTGCAACATGAAGGCGTTCCGTTGTCCTACTCCCCCCAATACATCTGACCATATCAAGCAAAAGCTGAAACACATCAATCCACCAGGTAGCAGCGTGTTGTAGTATGGTTATTCTCTCTCCTGCTTGCTTGAAAGTGACACGCCCAAATAAAATAGAGATCTTTATTTGCACCACGCCTGACACCCGAGGCACACAAATGTACATACATATACACACATTTCGTGAATGTGTTCAGCTGTTGTTTTGTGCGTGTATGTTGGTGTCGGCTATCATACCTGCATTGGTGAAACCGCAAATAATAAAGTAAGCACCATTGTTGGAAGATTATGAAAAGAGGAGGAATGAGCTATGTTTCCCTCTCTTTGTTCTTCTCAAGTTGCGTTCATATTCCGTCTTTGATTAAGATTTTTGTTTATCTGTCGCAAAGAAGGGGAACAGAGCTTGAGTGGGAGATGTGGCGGAAGGTTCCATCTATCCCCGCTATTGCCACTTGATGCATTCATCTCCACAACGGATCCCCTTTGTATCGTGTTTTCATTATAAGCTGCACCGTGCACATACGACGTTGTTCAAGGAAACACGACATGGCGAAAGGTACGTTGATTACTGCCGTGCAACGGAAAAGGCGTGGAATGAGCCGAGAAGGCTCGGGAGTTGATCCCGGGTAAGGCAAAAAGTAGAATGGTGTATCCGCGCCAAAATAGAGTTTTTGCCGCATGCAACACCCATTTACGGATACTCTTCGCTAAAAGGACAACTGCATCATCACCACCATTTTCACCACCTTTTATGCTTTGAAACCCAGGGAACTAGACATGCAAAAAGGATTGGGGGAGAAAAAGGTTCTTGTGGATCACCATCCTTGCCAAGAGAAGATAGAGAATATGCATGCAAGGTACACGGCAGGGCAAAGCATCTATTGAATGCAAAAAATCAGTCGAGAGCTACATGATTTCAAACATGGAAGGGGAACACCAGCACCACAGCAACAAAATCAGGAATGAGTGAGATTGGCTGGTGGCTATTATGGATCATACACAATGGGCAATGGCCACCTGACCAAAGCATCCACAACCCCTAATCCCGTTTCGTCTGTTCATTTAAAACAAGCTTGCCGTTTATTTACGTATTTCTTCCTCTTGCTTTTCTCCCTTTGTTGTTGCCAATGGTACACACCTTACATACTTTACGAACTTTTCCAGAAGAGCATTGATCACTGATACCATTTCGATGTGTGTGTAGACTATGCACGGCCCAATGTATTCACAACCACCAGCACCAGCACCCCATCCTTTCGGAACCCATCAAGCCGATCCTGCAGCAGCAGCAGCGGCAGCAGCTACTGCCACCACCCATCATCATAACAATGTCTCGACACCTACAACCAATAGCACAAATCAAGGCTTTTATACACAGCTACCACCCATCACAACAGCGGCTGTCAATCCAATGTCCGCAGCAGCAGCCCACTTTGCTGCAACCGATTTGCCTGAACCTAATGGTGGAAGCCTTAGCATGCTTGACCACAACAATACACATCATGATGACATGGATTCACGTAGATCCATTTCCACCACCAGCTCTTACTCAGCCGCAAGTATGGGTGGTCATGGCTCATGGATGTATCCAACACCACATCAACAGCTGCCGGCTGTTCCTAAAGATAGCATTTCGCCATCGGCATCATCCACACACGAGTTGCCATATCATGGACAACCAACACCCACACCATCATGTGAAAAAGCAAGCACAAGCAGCAGCAGCACTGCTACACATCCCAAGCGACATCGCACCCCATCAACCAAGGACATCCACGTGGAAAAGAATACCGAGGGCAAGCCACCTTACTCATATGCCACTCTCATCAAATACGCAATCGAAAATAGCCCACAAAAGAAGCTTACTTTGAGTGAAATTTACCAGTGGGTGATTGAACACTATCCTTACTACAGCACAGCTGGCACTGGTTGGAAGGTGTGTGTGTGTGTGTGTGAATAACGTTTTGTGTCAAAATCATTTTCAATGTTACTCATTTTCTTTCTTTACTTTAGAACTCTATCCGCCACAACCTTTCGTTAAACAAGAGCTTTGTACGTGTGGCACGACCGATTAATGAGCCTGGCAAAGGATCATATTGGGTGGTTGACTATAATGCCGTTGAAGCTGAACACCGTTCTCGTTACTCAATGTCTATGCGTGGTGGTCGTAATAGCCGTTCTGGAAGTGATCCTGCTCCCTCACCTTATCGTCCTGAATCATGGTCATCATCACTCAACCCTGGTGCCACAACTTCTGCAGCTGCCGCTAGTGGTCGACGATACCGTGATGGTCGTTCTTTATCCGCTGATGCAAATGCTTTGTCAATGTTGCCACAACAACCACATACCACCAACGCAGCTGCTGTTGCTGCTGCTGCTTCAAATACATATGGTTACTATCCTTACTACAACAGGCCTCACTTTGGTCATTATCATCCATCACCAACACAACAGCAACAACCACAAACACCTCATCATCATCATCACCACCATCATCATCATCATCCACAAATGCATCCACTCCAGCGACCTGTTGATAGCTTTTCCACTCGCTCTACCACGAGCGGCGGCCCGTGCGCTCAACCAGGAGGTACTTGTTGATACAATAAAAACAAACACACACACATTCATCTAAACAATATGTCTTTTTTTATTATTCTTTTGGTTTTCATGATTGATAGTATCCAGCATGGATGTGTACATGGAAGATGTTACCTTAGGGCATCCACCTCATCATCATTGCCATCACCATCATCGCCCTTCATCATCATCGGCATCTTTGCAGCATCAGCCTCTCACGATGCCATCGGAAACGATGTATGATACGACTACCCACGGCAATAGTAATATGTATGCATATGCATACGGGCATGCAGCATCATCGCAGCAGCAACAACAACCCCCATTGTCGTCGTCATCATCATCTAGGGTACCATCCCCCATACAAAACAACAGTAGCACTGCCGGTATTGTATCAGATCAAGGTGTCCATGCATATAACGCCACGTCAACACAAGCATCGGCCGATTCGGGTGCAGATAACAACAACGATGCTAGCCTCCCATCATCCCCCTCCACTACCAAATCACTCTCATCCACGTCTCCATCCTGGAATCATCATCTTGACAAGGCACCCAAACACCTTGACACTGCTGTTGCCTTTGATGCCTCCAATCAAGTACCATCACCTTTACCTGCAGCATGGCCCTTGTAAAAAAAACATTTATCATAGTGCATCATTATGTATTCCCCACCAGCATCATTTACTATCACCAACAGCAACATTGATCTCATGTCATTTATACCATCAGCCTGTAATGCTGTAAACAGGCTTTTTCTTTGTATTTCTTGTATGCAATACATCTATGATTGTTCTAGCTGCTTTTCTTTTCGACATGCGTAATAGGAGTGAATCTTGTCATCATAGCCTATGAACCTTGTGCAATGCAATCCCGAGCTTCCGAAATCGAGAAGGGAAATAGGATATCTAAATCGAGAGCGGTGTATCGTTGCATAAAGTTCATTCTCTTCCTTTGCTATTCTTACCTTTGACACAAATGACGGCCAATGGACGTACCCACCATTTCAAAGTTCCTTATCAGTGACAACGACCGTGGATACTCAATGCCGTGAAGGATAAAAGAATAAGAAAGGTATGGAATGAGGCGTACATGAAGGCACCATTGCAAACTGACATTGGAGGAACCCAATAGGAGCAAACACCACAACCTTTACCCACGTCAAATGACACGCCGCGAGAGCATTGCAGTGGTGGTCTTGAGCCTTATCGACAAGAAGAAACATGGTGTGCAGATTGATCCTTGTACAGCTACCAACGACTTGTGGATGGTATCGACAACCAGCAACCATGATGGCAGTGGAGGAGGTTCACGCTTTGGTATGCAAGCAGAGAATGAGGAAGGACTCATCAGCACTGGTCCATGATCATGTACGAAGGCTTGAATGGGGTTGCTCAAAGGTAATGGGATGGGTATACAACGTTAGCTCTTTATTCACCATCCTTCAGCTTTCTTTGTTTTATGATTTCATTATTACACTACACGAGGCGTCCTGGTATCATCCAACAATGACACGACTACGCACACAACAACGGACAAGTCGTCAACTACATCATCCAACATTGTATTGCACCAAAAGACCATCCCTTCTTGATCAGCATCTTCTTTCGTACACAAGCATCCTCTTCCTTCCATGATCAACCAGAAGAAGGATATGGCGTTCGTGTTTTCTTATTCTATCCAGGCATGTGGAATGTAATGGACAGGCTCAAGTGGATCATGGAGATGTTATCATCAACGTACACGCTTTGCAAGGAGTACAAGGATATCCAACACATCATCTCGTTCGATTGGCCCCCACCTGAGACATGCTTTCGGTACCAAGTGATCAACGTATGTACGAGCTTTACTATCATCACACTCCTGCTGAGATACTCTTGGCGAACGTTGATGGAGACCTTGACAATGTGCTGAAGGAGATATGGTTGTAATTATCTGGAACCTGCTGATTCGACTCCAACCGATCGTCTCCCTGACGCACCATCCCTGATAAGGTTGCTCAGTGGATTCGGATGAGATTCAAGATTTTTCATGTACAAGCGTGGTGAATCATTTGGCAGCTGGTCTCCCAAACAGCTTGCTTAAGGACGCATTTGGATATGTATACAAGGATACACAAGCTTCTGATGCAATGAACGCATGGATTACGTGGTGTACTATATCTGATCTCGCCTACAACTACGCGTTTAGCTATGTATTGCTGCTTACAGCCGGATAGTAAGACGACACTTTTAGGGTAGAAATGGTCAATAAAAGCAACATTATGATACTCAATGAGAAAATGGTCATTGTTGATGCATTGGATGTATTAATGGTCAAACATTAAGATGGCACCTTGTTATCAAAAGATGCGATAGTCCACTCTCACAAGCCAGGCTACAACCCTGAAATGGCATTAACCACCGAATCCACAACGATAAGAGTGCGACGAATTACTTAATTACAAGATGTCACCTATGGATTGTGCTCCCAGCAATTCAAGCAATTCCAGCCCATCCACCAGTATCAAATGTCATCATCCCATTAGCTGTGTCCACAATAGAACCACCAAGAACCACAACTCCTCGACGAGCATATTGAAAGCCCCACAGTGTTGAGCGTTTTAAATAAAGCATAATGTCATGGTTGATTGGAACCTTTATATATATCAAGAAAGCTTGTAGCTACTGTATCCAAGTCGACCCCGTCCATGGCAACAATGAATAATACCATCACTACCTGAAAACAAGTGCGTGAATGTGCGTATATAACCCATACCCCAACAGCCATTTCCACTATCATAAGACTCAATATATACAACAGACCTTGGATACAATCGTGTGAGGAGAGTCGCCTTGTTCACTAGCACGTAGCAATGAGCTCGAATCAGAATGCGACAGACGCATGAGCAGATGCAGCACACGCCCATCTTTTTGGCCAACAAAGTTCTCTGCATCGCAAAAGCAGATGGCGTATCCGAGGACACACCACTCGATTGCTCGGAGTACAAGGATGGTTATCATCATAGGTGAGCTTGCCTTGTGGATAAACAAAGCGAACAAAGAATTAGATCTACAGGCGATTGCTGACGCGTATTTGTATTTTTGCATCCCAGCAACCACAGGAGCCCATCCCACCCACCGGTTGCTGTGACACCATGTTTAGGTAAGCATAAGTTAATTTGAATTTATTGTCGCTTTTCAACAAAGACCTTGATACCATTCTTCATGGGTAATGTGAGAGAAGTGATATAGGTGACCTCTTGATCATGTGCAAGCGTAAACTTGTATCGACGTAGCAACATCACAATGGCCACGAGCGACTCCAATGTGGCAAGTTGTTGACCTAAGCATACACGAGGGCCTGCATGGAATGCTGGCCATTGTCCTTGAGACTCACGCTTAAGTTGACCATCTTCATTGAACCAACGCTCAGGCTTGAAGCTCTTGGCATCAGCACCCCATAGCTTAGTAGAGCGACCCATTGCATAAGGATGCCACGTTACGTAATCGCCAGCTTGAACATGGGTGCCATCCGGTAATACATCGTCATTGAGCGCATATTTTTGATTTCCTGGTACTGATGGGAATAGGCGTAGCACTTCATAAAGACTATGTATGCATATAGGTTGGTCATGTGTGCGACATGTTTATGTGTGTACCCATCATCATCATCATACTTACACAGCATGGGCATATGGCATGTCCTTGATAGCTTCATACAATGCAGGTGAGTCGCTTTCAAGATCGGCATTTACATGTTCAAAAATCTCATCAACCAGCTTCTTCTCCACACGTGGATGCAACATGAGATTATAAAATGTCCACGATAATGCTTGAGCAGTAGTGTCACGACCAGCAATAATAAAGTTGATGATGATATCACGTAATCCACGATCATCAAGTAACTCGCCATTTTCATCTCTTGTGTTCATGAAACGGGATAGCAGATCTTTGAATGTGTGACCCTCAGCCATTTGTTGACGACGCTCCTTAATAACCTTGAAAGCAAAGTCGTCGACCACCTTAAGATGATGTGACGGGCCCTTGCGCCAAGGTACAAATACAGACTGCAACGCTTCATACGATTTCCAGAATGGGAAAGCTACACGCCACGATGCTTTGTGTTGGCATACATCAAAGGATTGCGCGAATTCGACCTGCTTCTCCTGCTGCAAGCCATGCAACTTTACACCGAATCCGAGACTACGTGATGTGTCAGGCTACTATTGCAGATAGCATATGATGTTGAATAATTATACACTTACAGCACAAATGAATCCAATGTAAACTTGTACATGAGATCATGGAAATCGACCACTCGATGGTTTTTGGCAGCTGAATCAAGAATATGATCCGTTACGTATTGCATCTCTTGCACAAACACGCTATGCACAATATTAGCAACCGAACATGTTGGGGCATTGGGGTTCATGCTTACTCTGTAAAGTGGTCACGGAAGTTTTTGACTGAGAAAATAAAGCTGGCAGCCTTTCGTTGGAAACGCCATTGGGCACCATTGGCATTAAAGATACCATGTCCCAAAAGATCGTGCATAGCGGCTTGTAGCTGTGGTCCTTTAGCATAATTTTCAAAGTTATCTAAAGGTGCGTGTAAGCATGTTGTGGCATGTGTGTATTGTAATTGATACAATGATCCTTACTTTTAAGCACATGTTCAACGTTCTCTGGATTGATTGTAAAAATTCTTCGCTTGACACCAAAACTCGATGAAGTTCTACGTAACACAAATGCAGGTAAGTTTCACTCGAGTCATAGCGCACTTTCAGAGGCACCACCAACATACACAGTCAACGAATCGAGACTTTCAAAGTTATCCAGTTGCAAGTCATGCAATCGATATCGGTTGGAAAGAACGATTGGAAGCATTCCCAACAATGGCACGCCTTTACGATGGGGAATACCTTCACGGTACTCGTCAAAGATAGCTCTGTCTGGATACTTGGCCATCAAAAGAGCCAATACGCCAGCGCTCGCAAGGCCCACCTTGCCTGTTGTTGATAGCTGCTCGCTGATATCTGTCAATGGTGACATGGAAAAGAAGAAAGAATAATGAAGAGAGGGAGAGAGTTAGGGAGAAAAAGAGAAAAGCAAAAAGAAGACAACGAATGCGGGGGAAAACTGAATCAAAACGGGTCAACGTGCATACAGCTTATCAACGATCTGATTCGTGTAACCTTGACAACGCAGATGGAATGCTACCCCATCGAGGAAAAAAAAGATGATGATACTGTGAATCATTATCAATTTCGATTGCTAATGACGTGGGAAGGCAGATGATGGCTGTGTGAACTGGATTCTCTCATCTGCATCAGGCAAATGATCCTTTGTTGCGTTTTTGGCAATGGGGTAAAATCACATGCGTTTTTCAATATGAAAGGAAAAACTTTCGGGGACACGAAAATGACTAGCTGTGTTCATGGTGCAACAGCAAAAGTTGACATTCATCATCCTTGGCACAAAGGGTCTTTGAGGTATCCATACGCTTTAATTAGGGGTACTAAAAGCACTATCTTATAGTGTCCTACTCTATCGACATAAGAAAGTTACAAACCTTAAGCACAAAAGCGGCAAAATAAAAGATGCAGACAAAGAGGTACCTCCTGAAGGGGCCATCGGCAATGCTAGATCGATTACGTTTCGGGCTCAGAATAGAGAGGTTGTTGCTTCAAACCAGCTTTCACCTGGACAACCCAATGTCAGTGAGATGGCAGCATCACTTGCAGATGAACGTCGACATTGAGTGAAAGCACGGCATTGAGTATTGTTCCTTGGGCGCATTGGAGAGCTTGAAAAGTTATACTCGTCTGATCGTCCCATCCAGGGTCCTCTATTGCAGCTACTTCCAGCCGATGAATGTCGAAAGGGTCCAAACGATCCATGGGTCATTTCCTTTGGCAGCGACTTCGAACCTTGCGAGATGCTGTTGGCACGCTTGATTTGCTGGCTATCGAATGCAGGAGATCCTTTTGTTTTAGACAACTTTTTATGCTCTTGTATCATTTCCCTGCATCACCTTCCTTGCGTTTACTATTTACGAGGATTATTCACAAGCAATTAATACGACGTCAGCATGATGGAAAAAGAGGGGGGAAAAGTGTTCGGATTGCTGGAAAGCTGGTGGATGGGGTATGTTTTACATGTGGATACGTTATACGGTTTTGATTTGGGGTGAGCTGGATGCCTTTGTGGAAGTTGTGAGCACGCAATCTCTCTGCATTGAATGGGTTGAAAGGGCTAACGTGGCACAAGTGGTTATCAAGTGTCAAAAAGAGATGGATGTGACAGTAAAAGGATGACTTTATGAGCACGTTGGCTGCTTACAGGTTCTGAAAGAGAACATGCGTGAGGAGGGGATCAAACAAGGTGATAAAGGGAGAGCTGATGAATGGTTTTCAAGACATGGGGATGTACAAAGGACAAAAAGATTAAGACGTTGATGGCATGTAAATCATTTTGTTTCATCAGCCATCTTAGGTTTGCATGCTTTGCATAATGATCATCATGACGCTGAGAGTAAGACTATACATACGATGGATTACAGGGTTTTAAAAGTTTGAGATTTTAATTGAAAACGACATGATTTGCACAGCCATGTGAGAGGCAAACACAATGACAAAGGAGTGAATAGTGTAATGTCTTGAAAGCGAGTAGATTTTGACAACCAAGGAACTCCAGAAGACGCCCGGATAGATAAGAACACCAACAAAAGCCGACCCCGCCCCCCGGTGGAGGAGGCAGAGTCGGACTACACCCCATCCATAAGCGACGCAATCTATCACCCACCCAGCCAGCGAACGCGCACGCAGAGGGAGAAGGCCTATATTTGATAACAGTGATTGTAAGCAATGTGGAAAAGTAATGGATGTAGTTGACAACGAAAAGTTGGATAAAGGATAACATACCGGGTGGAGATGAACTCAAAAAAACGCGTAAAGAAAAGAAAAGAAGATGTGCCCAATGACACATCCTTTTATATTCGCGATCATGAGTACCCTTTGCAACACAAGGAAAACTCGTGTGGCTTACCCATGTCAACCTTGCAACCAAAAGCGCGTGTTTGTTTATCACGTACCCTCACCTAAGAGAGAGAGGATGTGTGTGTCATGTACCCCATGGCGATTTTGCCATGGAGTGTGTACCCTGTATGTTATGCCCGTTTTCACCGCAACGAAGCCAAGTACCAATGTATACATAAAAGAGCCGGAAGGGAAAAGACAAAGTTTACGCCATATCCTTTGCTGGTAATCGCATGGTGTGCCGTGTCACAGTCATGCAAACGCATACGTTTCAGGTTCTTTTAGCCTCATCCCAAATACTAAACGTCCAAACTTTCTCTCTCGTCCTGTCATCCTATATACACATACAAGACACGTATTCTATTTGCTATGTTTTACGTTTGCATTGGTTGACAAGTTATCTTTTTAAGGAGATAAACGATCACACACCCTATGGTTGTGGCGTCTATGTAATCGTCATTGAAATGGGTGATTGTAGTAGATAGCTAGTAGAGGTGAAATTGTCGTACGCGTCATTGGATTACAAACAAAAGATCGCCCTGCAGCCGACTATCCACACGTTTGTCTTTTCTTATGCAGCCAAGTTTATGGATGTTTCTGCTTGGAATTCGCTCAACACCTCCCCGTTGTAACACAAAAAACCATCGTCACCGAAAACACATGCATACACACATAACAACTTTGGCGTGAAAAGGTGGTGCGTGCGTGAAAACTACTATACGGCTACCATGCAATTATGCATACCATTACTATCACCAACCTGTGGTACTCGGATGAATGCAATAGCCATTGCTAGTCAAATTACCAATGAAGGGCCATTGTAATCAAAGCCATCAGAGTGGGCTTCATCCTATCAGCATGCTGCGAATGTTCCATCAAGTTTTTATATATATGCAGCTGCACCCTATCTCACGTGGTATAGTGCAGCCGCATCGTATACATGAATAAAGATAAGCCGGGCTGTATCTTTGATTATTCCAAGCTGTAGTTAAGGAGCCGTAGCATAGACCATTGTATACCGCACAGCCATAACTGGATAATGAAAGCTATTCATTGGGCATGCTGTAATGAAAAAAGTAAGGAGATGATAAAGGTGGAGCATGCTAGTAGCTCGGTTAAAATCGCCAAGTGCTAATTCGAAGCTCCAACCTTCTACAAAGAATACGATCTATCAACATTGACAAGATCCAATTGACCAAAAACAAAACAATGAAGGAGCATGATGAAATGGATGGTGCATTATCGATGCTAGGGGCCAGCTGAAAAGGTCTTTTTCGAAAACCATGCTATGATTGCGATAAGGGGGCAAGCTCATTGTTTAAGGAAAATCATAAAACCAGGGATGGTTATGCTTCCTGCAGGTTAATCTCGGCATCTCTCATCTCATTATTATGGTAGCAACAGGCACGTGGAATGAGATATCGGAAGATCTAAAGTACCAATGGAGGCGACGATCATCCTCTATGCATTAAAATTAGCCTTGGTATGCCAATCAAGGATAGCTTGCTAGAGCATGAATTAAGATACTTCTTCAATCTAGCCTAGGAGTACCTATATAGGGATCATCTTGTTGGAGACGATCATCACATTTGTGGTTTAATCCAATAGTTGCTGCTTCACCATCACCTTGGCTTTTCATGTGCACGAGGCCAAGCGAATTCTAGTGCTTTCTTTATCACGGCGTATTGACAAGATCGTAACGTAGATTGTCGTGGTACTACTACGACATGTAAATACCGCGCCCGCCAAAGAATGACGACGCTACGTTTATTTGCTTTTGTAAACAGCACACAACAAATCTAAACATAATACAAGTCTTGCAGGTTTCAGGGCTCTTCGTATGGAAGGATTCTTTAACGTCTATACCTTGGCATCGTTTGCATTTCACACGATAGGTATATAGCAGTGCATATTGAATCTTGGGTCAACGATGAAGGAGTGGGTGGTAGATGGCGGCAAGTAAAACCTCATGCAATGAAGGCAAAGGACAACGCATACACGAGCGGTGGGTCATATGATGCCATTTGTTCACGAAGAGAGAGATGTTGCTCGCTGTTGGTTTCTTTCTCTGGTATAAGTGATATACATGAACCATGTGATACGGGTTCATTAGCGAGATGATGTATGAAACAACTTGTTTATTGCTCGAAACGAAAATGATTTTCCTCCCTAGATGTTTGAAGAATAAACAATGCAATCGTACTTTGGCATGTAGAATGTTCCTTCGTTTGTGTCGACTTGCAGTTTTGAGAACGCACATCCACGTCGTATACCAAATAGGTTTCCTTGTTTGCTCCTCGTTCATCCGTTGATTGGAAATGATAATCCCAGCAGCATCAGCCGTTGTTGTGTTGTGCTGCATGTTGATTTCTAGTAGCCTTGTTAGAACCACACCTATGTATGCCGCATGGTTAGATTTCCTTTTGCTATAATGGGCGTTCTAGTATAGTGGCACGCACAATGTTTTCTTGGCCGAAAGTTCGAAAGTAGCGTTCCATAAGTATATGTAAACATCGAGATTTCTTTGATGTGCACCTTTCTTTAACTTTCTTTCTCTCTTTTACTTTACAACACCACATCGCTCACTTCGTGGTCATGGCCATCAATACCGAAAGCTCCCCACTGCTTCCCAACTCAGTCTCACATTCAGCCCAAGACAAACCCACGATTAGTGGATCACTCAAGGCGCTCTTCTTTTCCTCCAAATTCAATTTGCTGCTCATCTTTGTACCGCTATCATTGGCATTCTCTTATGGTGGTGCACCAGATACCGTTGTTTTCAGTCTCAATTTCATGGCCATTATGCCACTCGCAAAACTCCTGGGATTTGGTATGTATCATGGAGATGTATAACCCTAACATGAGAAGCTCATGCATTTTGGTTCCCATATCAATTTGATAGCCACGGAAGAATTAGCCATGATGTCTGGACCCACCATTGGCGCATTACTAAATGCTACATTTGGCAATGTCGTGGAGCTGATTCTTGGCGTTATTGCTCTCAAAGATGGTTTGATCCGTGTTGTTCAAGGTGGGTATCCCTTTGTGTTACTATTTTGTGCTGATAGCTGGTTACCGAGGACGATGGCAAAAAAAACTGACATGTGTGTTACATGATCTACTTAGCATCCGTCATGGGCTCGATTTTGTCTAATATTTTACTGGTATGGAAAAATTACTCACCTACACACGTCAATGCCCACTATAATGCCCAATGACTTGCATGTATCATATGGCAATGTATTCACCACATGATAATGATAGGTACTCGGCTTTTGCTTCTTGTTGGGTGGTGCTGGCCGAATTGATCAACAATTCAGTATGACAGGTTTGTTTGCAACAAGGGCGCATTGCCCCCTCCCCCCTCAATAATATCCCCCCTTTGTGTACTGCACGTGATGCTAACTTTTTTTTTCATCATCAGCTGCACAAACATCCTCTTCGCTTTTGGCCATCACTACCTTGTCATTGCTTGTACCTGCTGCTTTTGCTGGCACTGCTGTTGCCTCCGCAAAGGATACTGAGATTGGTGTGCTGAACCTATCCCATGGCACTGCTATTGTTTTGCTCATCGTCTATGGCTTGTCCCTCTTTTTCCAGGTATGTAAAGAATCCCACCTAGCAGCATTTTCATCATCATCCTTTGTATCACAACTAATCCATGTTTTTGTTTCTCTAGCTCAAGACCCACCGTCACCAGGTAAACACCAAGCAATTGTCAACCCACCTAGTCCCAATATTGACGTTGCCTTAATTTCTATTTCTTGTAGTATGATGATGGTGATGAGAGTGAGGATGATGAAGAAGAGCCCCAAACTACAATGACATTTTCGCTTCTCTCGTGAGTAGCCATTCGATTACGGGTGGTCCTTTTAAAATGCATCATACATCTAACACTCGCATTTAGTCTCTTGGCAATTGCTGGTCTAGTCTCGGTTCATGCGGACTTTTTGGTTGGAGCGTGAGTATCATTGCATTGTAAAGTTGATTCAAGTTGCCATGGAAACTAATACCAAGTTGCTATGCAGTATTGAAGGCGTAGTCGACCAGTGGGAAATCAACGAGACGTTTGTCGGTGTCATTCTCTTGCCTATTGTTGGAAAGTAAGTGTGACAATTCCTTTGAAAACATGGACTTGGTGTTTGGGGGAGTGGCCAGATCGCCCAATTTTGTGTGTGTTTGTGGAGTAGCAGCATCATGAGAACAGCGCAATTGATGACGACGATCATTGTTTTTTAGTGCGGCCGAACATGTGAGCTCTGTTACATTTGCTATGAAGAACAAGATGAACCTCAGCATCAATATCGCTATTTCTTCATCCCTTCAAATTGGCTTGTTCGTCACTCCCGTGCTTGTAATTGCAGGATGGATCTTTGATCAGCCAATGACACTCTTCTTTGAAGATTTTGAAACAGTCGTTCTCTTTGCCAGCGTGTTTGTTGTCAACTACCTGATTCAGGATGGCCGCTCCAACTGGCTTGAAGGTGTTTTGTTATTGGTAAGAAGCTATAAATTTGTGTGATGCAATGAATGGTGATGGAGACTAATGTTTGTGCCTAGGCCTCGTATACCATTATCTCTCTTGCATTCTGGTTCCATCCTGTAACATCCCTCAGCAATGGCTTGCGACTCCACTAAATACACCCACCCTGTTTTTGTTTTCTACCTAAGCATACCAATACCTTGTCTGTTCTCTCCCCTTTTTTACCCTTGTCATCTTTTATCATGTTCATATTCATATATCGAGTATTCATCCTAAGTGTACATTCGAATAGCAAAAGACATGTTGTTTATCAACCATCATATCTATCGTGTTACTTTTATTCTCAGGTTATTCAAATGAAACCTTTTACTTCTATTGAAAACGTAATAGTCTTGTTGCATGATAAGATAATATGGGTGGATGTGTGTAAGCGTATCATAGCAAGCGTATCATGGCAACAGTGAATGGGATTATTAGAAAACAGCCAGTAGGCGATGGAAGCCGGCAACCAAAAAAAAAGTCCGCAATGCGGGTGGTCGATTAGGCTGTTGCAACACGATACTGAGAAACTCCCTCTTCCCTTGAAACTAATCCCATGGCGCCCAAGAGCAAGACTTGTGAGTATTCTACAACGATACAATGAGAATGGATGCATGGATGCATTCAAAGATGCATTGGATGAATGAAAATACTGATCAATGGATGGATGGATGAATCGGTGGATTAGCTCCCAAGGACAAAGCCCTCGCTGCCAAGAAGGCCGCCCTCAAGGGTGTGCAAGGCAAATCGGTTCGCAAGGTTCGCACCTCGACTCACTTCCACTTGCCCAAGACTTTGCGTTTGGCTCGTAAGCCCAAATATGCCCGCAAGTCTGTTCCCCACTTGCCTCGCATGGATCAGTACCGTGTCATTCAGTACCCCTTGAACACCGAGACCGCCATGAAGAAGCTCGAGGAGACCAACACCTTGACTTTCTTGGTCGACATCAAGTCCAACAAGAACCAAATCAAGGATGCTGTCAAGCGTCTCTATGATGTCCAAGCTCTCCAAGTCAACACTCTTATCCGCCCTGATGGCAAGAAGAAGGCTTTCGTTCGCTTGACTGCCGATGCTGATGCCTTGGATGTTGCCAACAAGGTAAGCTTTAATAGGGTTGGAAAGGGGCATGATAATGGGATGTGTGGGATGATGTTCAATCGCAAAACAAGATGCTAACGTATGTCTCTAATATAGATCGGTCTCATCTAAAGCGTTTATCACGGTTGAAATGGGATATGGCAATAAAAGTGTCGCCTTTTTGTATTACACGTTTGTTTGTTATGTTGGCAACGTTAACGTTTGCAGAGAGCTCAGCAATAGCACATTTGTTGATGATGCGAAGAATGAGGGTTATTGTATGTGGTTGTGGCAAATTACATATACATGGTCATGCAATCATCATTTCAAGTAGAGCATTGTAACTTGGATACGTTATGAAATGTGGGATTATGCCATGGCTATGTGTCTTTATTCACAGCATACACAAGGTAGGCCTTTTACTGATGCTATTGTACCACTTAAGATCAAGGACCGTTCATCCACACGCTCACTGCACAAAGCAAAGCCTTCTTCAAGTGCTCTTTCCAATAAAGCATAGCAACATTTAAGATATAGCATCATTGCTATTGCTTACTTCACTTTTTCAAAACATGTTATGATTGATACCATTACGCTAATACTAACAGATCAACAACCAAATAATCCATCATGAAGATTGCAGTGCAAAAGCAAAGCTATTTTTTATTGATACAAGTGCTCTTTGCAAATAGCTTAACGAGACTTGAAGTCTAAAATGATAGCATTGGGTATAAGTAATCGATGTCATGCACGTCTTTTTTATAACACTTACAGTCCAAGAGAACGTTCATGGCCTCAGATTCCTCACCAAAGTCGGTGACGGCAACGCAGGAGCAGCCAACAACCTTGCGGGCGTTACCCTCACGGTCGATCTTGCATTGACCAACCCATTCACCAAGCTTCTTGGGATCGGAAACCTTGATCAAGTTGATGTTGTGCTCAGCGCAGAGAGCTTCGACGAGCTTAACGTATTCACCCTCAGTGCAGGACTCGTTCAAGACAGCCAAATGGGCCTGGCGTCTGTCATGAAAAAAGTCAGCATGCGACTCTATCAAGGATCATGCCATTCCCTTCCTTACCTGTCAAGAGCCTTGACGGCTTGCTTCAAACCACGGGCAAGACCATCGTGAACAAGGGCACGGCGCAAGACTTCCTGAAGAGCATCCTCAACGGACATTTGGCCCTGGGTAGCCTCAGCGGCAACTTCAACCTCTTGGGTTTCCATGACGATATCTTCCTCGGCAGACATGCTATAAATGTAGATACATGATTAATACATCCATCCATTTATCCGTCCATCTATCCATTCATCAATCCATCCATCTATGTATTCATCCATTGATTGTGTGTGTGTGGATTTACTATAGACGTGGTGTGTGTGTGTGTTACATACATTATTCTTTCTTGCAAAAAAGAGGACGCTTCAGGATGTTGTTCCCCTAGTAATTTATTGTCCTCCCACTCTGCGTACCTCTCTTTGATTTAAGCTGCCGCTCACGATCCATTCTCCGAAGACCTCATTGAATCAACCACCATCCCCATCCCATTTTCCCCATCCTTTACCCACTTGCAATGATAAACATGTATAAAATGTATTATTTTTTCTTCTTTGGATTGACAATAAAAGGCTGTGATAATGCTTGTTGTAATCGTTTCACTTTTTGCTCTCCAAATCCAGGGCACATGGCGAGTTGGTCTGTGCTTGCGCTTGCGATCCCGTGCAACGAGCCAAAAGATGATAGCAAAGTAAGAACATCGGTCTTGTTCACACTGCGTACATGCGTCAAAGCATCCGTCATTTGTGCATAAAAGTCATCAACAGGGCGTTCTCGAATCAGATCTGGTGACTTGTTCTCAAAGGCTTTGTACGTCTCAAGGTATCTTGCTGCTTCTTCTTTGGACCATGCCAACACCATGGTGTAGTTGTTGAGAATAGCTGATCGATTAAGTTCCCGTAAAGCATCATGGTAATTGTCGATATCAACCAATACAAGCAAGATCCGCAGCACATACATCCTTGCCATACTCGACATTCGATCATAAATGTACCCTGGGTTGAGTCGATGGTATCTCAAGCTATATGAGGCATACGTTAATATGGGATCACCTTGTCATCATATCCATGTGCATGCTCACCTAAGATATAAAACACCTGTCGTTTGACCCACCGCGAAATCGCATCGAATGACATCGCTAGGCTCCCATGGCACATTGTGTACAAGTCGTAAAACAGGGTTCTCTTTTTGCCGTGCGTAATTGACTAGGATCGCATTTCCTCCTGAGCGTCGTGGTTGCTGTTGCTTTTGTTGCTGTGATGGTGATGGTCCTGCACCCGACATTTATGCACGGCGTTGTTTTTCACGAACAAAGAAAAAAGAAGTGGATGAATGCATTTCCGTTTCAAGCCCGCATTGTAGTCTTACCTTTTTATGCATCCGCAGCAATAAATACATACATCAATATTAGCACTGGAAACGGGAACTTGTTGTTGCATGTTGGCTTAAGGAATGTAGTTGTGTGGAGTATCATGGTTTACTGGATGGAGTTGCTAAAGAGTCATCATACGTACTTAAGGGTCCCCCATCTTGCTATACGACATTGCTATACACGACGTTGCTACACGACGGCTGAAAACATCAAAAGACGAGTTGATCACAGGATCCACCACCGAAGGGAGTTGCAATTGTACTTTGAACAACACATGTGAGATACAAGCAAGACACATGGTTGTTCATGCAATGTTGGGGACGCGTTTCAGTAATGTTGGGATGTTTGGTCTCCCTCTTTTGCCATCATACATACAATCATTCAATTTAGGTACCAATAAAGCATATGTATTCAATCAAAGGAAAAAAATGGGGGTTGTGGATAAAAAGGGAGATCTAACATTACAGCGGTTTATAAAATCTCAAAGCTCGTAACCAACAAGAATGTACCCAGCCTCTTGGCCATAGACGGAAGGATCAATCATCTGGAAACCAAGATACATGAATGCACGAAGCATAGCATTGTGATCTAACGAGGATATTAGTATTTCACACAAACCGGGAGAATAGAAAGGAGCACGATCCAACATCTATGTACATGTGATATACAACAAATGTGTGAATTGTTATATGACTTACTGTTAGTACAATGTCTTCGATCGATAGCAATCACCAAGTATTCGCAACCTGTTTTTTCTTCGGCTAATTCAATCAAGTGCGTGACACTATAACAAGATCGATGTTGTGAGAATCCAATGTAAAGGGAGGGAAGGAGGCTGTTGTTGTACACACACGTACCAAGATTGAAACTCGCCATCATTCCACTGTTCCTTGACAGGGCTGGTGAGAAAAACGGTGTTTTCATGGATGAATGCCTCACATTGCACTGGCCTGCAAGACTCGTGCACGTTGATCAGCATCAGCTCATCTACGTTGCGGCTGAGACGACCAAAGACCCTGGTGACAAAATCATTTGCTGTGTCTGATGGAAAAAATTAGGTCTCGGCAAACCACCTTTATACACTCACACACACACAACTTACTGGAATCACGTTTGGTAAAATGGATAATGTCCTTGTGATCTTGTTGTCTACAATACTCATGGGCAAGTTGGATGGTGCTGTCGCTGCTGGCAGTGGTACAGGTATCGGAGGCTGTGGTTGACGAGGGCTGCTGTTGTTGCAGTACTTGCATTGGAATAGCAAGCTCTTTCTTGGCTGAGCTTGCAATGATCATGTCGAGATGGATATCGTCGTTGGATTACTACTACTTATACTACTTATACTAAAAGCGAAATTTCCTTCCTTGGTGGCCTTGGAGAAGATGGTGCTGGAAGCGTAAAGGAAAATCACGGTGTTCTTGTCCAGTGCTAACTCTTTTCTGTGTGGGCGTTTCACTATTATAAATGATAGGAGAGGGTTGTGTGTGTGAGCATGATGATGATATGGTGGTGGTATTGGTGGTGACAAATAGGTTGGTCGTAATATACCTTATGGAACGCCCAAAAACTAATAACCGAAGGTGAAAAAAGAAGTTCCAGAGATGAAGAGTTCAAGAGAGATGACACAACGAAATGTGTTGATTGCGTAGAGATGAGTTGTTTTAGTTAACCGGCACAGAGATGGAGAGATAGTGTTGCGGTTGACAAGAGTATGTCTTGCGTGTGTGTGGGTGTTCGTGAGAGTGAAAAAGAAGAGAAAGAACAAGCTGATAAACCAATGAGAATTTTTCAATCATCCAATTATGATGGTGGCCCTCTCCCACGCGGGGGGAAATTGAAAGTTGTTCAATGTGCATCATCCAATGTTATTGGCGGTGGTCCTTTTTGATAAGAATGAAGATGCACGTTATGCTACATCTCTTCCCCCAATCATCAGAGGCAATACACCTTTTCACCCAATTTTAACAAAAGATGGATGCAACAACTTGCTTTTGACATTTGTGTGTGCGTGTGTGTGTGTATCCTTAGACCAAACATTCTACTATGTGTAAAATCATCTCAGATCCAACATGTATGTAACAACCGCTACCACATCCGTTTTGGCGGACACATGGCCTTACTATTTTCTGTTCCACGAGGACACAAACTGTCATGCTTCCTTGTCATAATCACGAGACTCATTACAGGCTTATTTGCAATATCGTTTCTCAAACATCCTATTTGTACCAAACATACATGCACTAAACTAGGTTTGTCTTTGTTGTATACACAATGATGTATTGTATTTATGTATGTAATACACATGGGGTAGGGTGTGTGTGTGTGGGGTATCAACCTTGGTGTGTATGTGAAATAGGTTATTCTGGTAGGATAGCTTTTGTAGATGACAACGAAGAACTTGATGAGTAATGTGCAAACAGGGGTGGTCGTGGCGGAGGTTGTTCCACACAACAAGAGCCGCAGTATTGTTGAAGCCGCTCATAGATAACGGTTTTGGTCACTGGCTTGCTCAAAATATCATCAAAGGCTCCTGCCAATTGCACTGTTCTTTCATAGGCGGTAACGGCAATGATGGGGGTATCTCGATTACTATTGTTGGTCGATTTAATCATGCGTGCGGCTGCTTCACCATCAACTAAAACACAAAAGGTTAGGTGATATGCGTGTAACATGTTTCATTCCTCACTTGTACTTACTGATTGGCATACGAATATCCATGAAAATGATATCAAAACGTACATCTCCCATGGCACTACGAATCGCTTGAGCACCATTCCTTGCAATCACACAACGAGAATTCAACGTATGTAAAATGGTCTCCAAGATCTTGCAGCTGATGGGATTATCATCCACCACCAAACAATTGAGCTGCTTGAGTTTGGGTGTGCCACCACTCGACTCGGAGGATACAGGAGGTGAGGGTCGATCCATAATACGCTCACCAGGTGAAGATGCTGATCGTGATCGTTGCTCTTGCGACTTTAACTTTTCCATGACAGGTTGCTGAGCTTGCATAACATCCATAGAGAGTCTTGTCTTGACCCCTCGTGTCGATGATGAAGATGAAGGTACAAGTGCTGGTGGTGTAAATGATCCCTGAGCATCAATAGCTGTACTTGACTTGCGACGTGGAATCGATTTTTGTGGAGATGACTTGTTGCTTGTGTCACCAGCAGCACCGCTTTCATGCCGGATCTTCCGGATGGCATCCTCATTGGCCTTTTCAAGCACAGGTAGATTCTTGTAGACAAAGGTACCAAACTCATCAGCCACAGCATCTTGTTCCTGATTCAATGATATCGCACTCAAATGAATGTTTTGTCGTTGCTGATGTCCATCTTGTAATTGTGTCACATTTTCAGGATTCTGCTCTTGAATAATAGCATTGGCTCTTTCCACTTGATCCTTTTCATCCTTGGCCAATTGCGGACGAGCATTTGAAATGGTATTGTCCTCCGGCATGGTTGCTCCACGTTGATCAAAATACATTGTATCCTCCATATCATCCGTTTTCGGTACAAAGGCTGGTGATTCGGTAACCAAAGTATCCCAATTGATGCTTTTAAAGAATGGGTGGTTCTTGACTTCCTCAGCACCATTAGCACCAAGTCGCTTTTCAGGATCAAGGGTCATAAGTCGTTCCATAAAATCGCGTGCTTCGGGGGACACCGTAATCACATCCTCATGCCAATCGATGCGTCGTGATAAAATGTTTTCAAACACCTTGTCGGGTGTCTCGGCATTGAAAGGTGGAATACCATACAAAAACTCATAGCAAATAACACCAAGAGCCCACCAATCCACCATCGAATCTTGACTTGTACCAAGGATACTTTCAGGGGCAAGGTAATCGGGTGTGCCAACAGCCTTCTTTATGGTATCATTGCGCTCCGCTTGCATATAGCCAGGTGCACCAAATGGCATCTCTGGTGGCTCCGTATTGGTACGAGATGGCGTACTTGATTCTGATAGCCCTCCTCCCATCCTTCCTGGTGGCGGTGTTTGCCGTTCAACGGGTGATGGCGTTTGATCATCATCAAATAACAAGCTGAAATACGAGTGCCGGTATATGCCATTGTTGTTGGTTGGTGTTGTTGGGCCATCATCTTGTGATCCTGAAGGTGAAGGTGCTGGGGAAGTAGGTTGTGGTGCCATCTCTTTTCCAAAACCTGCATTGGCGGTGGTGAGCTCATCTCGTACCCGGCGATTCAAAAAGCCAATGCGTGAAAGACCAAAGTCCGTAAGCTTCAAGTGACCATTTTGATCAATGAGGAGGTTATCAGGTTTCAAATCACTATCATCATTGTCTACACGTTAATATTATGTGTTCCTGAAAATAAAATATGAGACTCTTACCGATGAATGACATTCTTGTCATGTAGAAACTGTAATCCCAAGGTCACTTCTGCCAAATAATTACGCGCCCAATCCTCTGGAAGGCTTCCCAAGACTTTGACTAAGGCTGAACAATCGCCACCATTCAAATACTCAAGCACCAGATAGAGATAATCTTTGGATTGGAAGGTGTAGTAGAGCTTGGTGACAAAGGGACTATCCGTTTGTGTCATCAGGATCATGCGTTCAGCCTTGACATTCATGACTTGGTTCTTTGCAATCATATCGGACTTTTTCAGGAACTTGATCGCATAATAGTCACCGGTCGATCTCTTTTTTGCCAGGAACACCGAACCAAAAGCACCTTTGCTGATGGGTTTAATGATATCAAAGTCTTTGATGCTGGGTGGAGTAGGTCGTGGAGGAATAAATGCTTGTAATGGTGAAAGAGGTGATTTGCCAGTACTGAGATCCTTTGATTTTTGAGGTCGTAATCCAGGTGATGCTACTGGTGTCTCAATCATTTCAGCTTCAAGAATGGATGGATCGGAAGGACGTGTTGATTTAGGTGGTGGTGTTGGTGCGGGTGTAGTAGATGATGTTGAAGACTTTCGAGCTTGCTTTCGCCGATGTCGTCGTGCAAGTCGATCCACTCCTTTAGATTTCCATAATCTCAGCTTGCTCAATAGTCCTCTCTTTTGCGGTATTCTTTTATCGATATTGGTATCTTGAGCTTGCTTTGTAGTCGCTTCATCATCGTTGCCAGATGGCACAAATTCGGACCAACCAGCTTCTTGTTGCATCGTCTTTTGGAAATCAGTTCGAGCACGTTCGTTGTATTCCAAATGATCTCGCATACGATTCACCACATCCACCTTCTTCCTTGTCAATCGCTCCACCTCACGAATCAAAGAAAGAGTATTGCCACCTTCAGCTGCAGGAGGTCTCCAATAAAGGATCTGCACCATTTTGCTTTTAGAGCGAGGAGACTGTAAAGAGTGTGGCTTTCCTTGCTCATTGTCTTCATCCTCATTCATTGTCTCGTCATCATCACTCCTTCCTGGCATGGTTATGCTCAAAGCAACATCCAAAATGGAAAGCAAATCGGTATAAATCTCCAATTCGGCTCTCTTTTCTTCAAGAGGGGTAGGTCCTTGTTCAATGGGAAGTGAATCAGCTCCATAAATTGAATCTTGATCTGAAGTCTCTTGTTTGATGGATCCAGTGTCACTTTCAGGTGCTGCCTTTCCCTCCAACAAGCCGGCGATATCATTCTTTGTATTCTCAGAAACCTCCAACACATGGGATCGCAGATCACGCAAATTGTCGTTGCATATATTGACTTCCATTTCGGTGCGATGAATCTCGATACACAGCTCCGAATGCTGTTCAAAGAATGCTGCCACCACCCATCTCTCGCATACGTGACACAATACTGGAGGAAGTGACATGAGTGCTTCACGAGAAATGGTTCCTTGTTGATCCTCTTCCTCATTGTTCTCCTCTTCAATCTCCATTGCTGTGTCATCGGCAGTAGCTGGCTCCAAATTAGGTTCCGACATGGATCGATTACGCATAATGGCCTGTGCACCTTTCTCATCGTCATTCACCGATTGTTGATCATACTTGGATGACAACGTAGACGTGGATGGTTGCATGCGTTCAATCAAGGACCAACGGCGTGAGCTTACAGGCTTGATGACCCACATGGTATGACTTGGTTCATACGTGACACGATTGTACATCAACATCCCCTTGCCTTCCATTTCGGTAACATCGTCATCTGAGGTCATCATGTTGAATCGTACTTCCACCGTACGTGAATCATCAGCAAGCAATTCTTCGGTAGCTTCGGTGAATACACGCTGATCTTCTTGTGCCAGAAATTTGGAAACATTGGATCCCATCACAGATTGAGCATCTTTGGTTCTATTGAATAAAAAACATGTTAATGAATCATCTTGCTTTACCTTATTCACCACTTACCCAATGACATCCAACCATACAGGGCTGACGTATTGCACAGCTGCAGTGCCCAAGCTCAATTCCATGATAATCGTACTATTCGCACCTTCCGCTTCTTGCATATCGGCATTATCATCCATGATCTCCATACGTTCCCCATCATCGCCAGAAGATATAGAAGTCGTTTCATCTCCACTAGCAAGTAATCGAGAGGGAATGGCTGATCCCACTTCACTGCTACTATTGGTTGGGAATCGTTGTCGCTCATAGCCTGTGGATGAATCCCCTTCCGTCATCGATTCCAAATCGGTTGTTGTTCCTGTATCAACATCGCTTGCTGGTCGTATAGCAGGTGATGATTGTTGACCTGCCGCCCAAAATGCACGCTCGGCTTCCCACCAATCAAGCACACGATTCAATGCAGCCACGCTCAATAGCAACTTGACATACCATTCACGACAAGGCCATTCAGGATGCTGATCCCATGCTGTACCAATCATTTGGATCTTGGAAACAAGCTCAGCACATGATCCACTGTATTCAAGAAAAACATCCAATGGGGTATCCATGACACTTTGTGCAAGAGCAATGAGATCTTGAAGCGTTAAGATGAAAGGAGTTGGCAGATATGAATCCTCGCTGATAAGAGTAACCATGTTGTTGACTTGAGAAGAAGCATCTTCAGCATAATGACCATCGTCAACTGGAGGAGGTGGAGGGTGATCATCGGTCTCTTCTTGTTCCTGGATATCTTGCAATGCTGTGGGCAACGTACGTGATCGCCTTTGTTGTGCGGTATTCGTTGTTTGATTGTAATGCATATCCACTGGGGTAGCTGTAGTAGGCGTGGTGGCAGCAGCATCGTTGACAACAGTCCCATATTCGGTATCCGTATCGCTCACGTTTTCTTCACCACTGCTCATGTCTTGAACGCCTCGTTCGAGAATCTCATCCATGTCCTCGACGTATTGCAAACCACGCTCGACGTATTCATTCAAATCATCAATGATACTTCGCATTGTCAAGTCACATTGATCTTTGGCATTCTGTAAACGAGATCGAATGGTGTTTTGTACACGTAAAGACGAATGCCGATCATCGCTTTCACTGTTGATGCCAAATATTTTTCCAAGTCGTCCAAATAAACCTGATCGTTGACCCACAGGATTATTGAATCGATAACCAGCAACGTGTGATGTTGTATGTGAAGCTGTTTTTCTCGGTGAAATTCGAGGTGTTGTGGCAGACTTGACATCTGGATAATCAGCAGCGATTGGTGATTCCATGTCCTGGTCACGTGATGTTGATGTGGATGATGGTGGTGGTGGTGGTGGTGCTGCTTGTTGTGTTGCTGCCACTTTATGTGCTTCGGCACTCAAATCATTTTCAGTGGGTGAAGTGAGACAACGTCGTAGCTTAGGCTTCTCAAACATGGTCGATGATTCAATAGAATGATCCTTTTCCAAAGATAAACTCGATCGGCGATGATGTTCCATTTTTGAGAATCCCCAATGCATATCACTATGTCGACGTACATGAGGAACATGATGAGATGTGGTGTATCCTTCTGCTGAAGACTTGACAATATGCCACCATTCTGCCAGCCTTTGAGTCACCGATCGATGATGATGATGATGATGGGGTGTCTCTTTTTCGGGTTGTGAGCCTGTGGATCGTCGTCTTTCCATTTCAGCATCTTTGATCACCCGATATTCTTCAAGCCAATCCACCCATGGAATATCATTCACAATCCTCAACTTGTCGTTTTCATGTAAAGCTTCTCCATCAGCATCTTGATCGATTTCTTCACTGGTCACCAAGATCTTTGGCATATGAGGACGATCCTGTTCTTTGACTCTTGATAATTGAGCCATAGGGCGTGGTGATGATCGTAAATGGTGATGATCACTTTCTTTGGACCGGAACGAGCACCATCGTTTCAACTTGGCTGTGCGTGACAAATAAAGACGTTCTCCATATGCCTCATCCGTTTCAAAGAGTGATTGACCGCATGTTGAAGGGGATTCTATCATCGATCGTTGATCAGCATTCATAGGGTTGGATACTATTGATCGAAGAAGCTTACCTTCACATTGGATAAAATAATCACTATCTTCATCCTGTTCCCATCGAGACAATTCAGGTGCTGATGTACTTGCATTGACGGCGAGTGGATGACACGAAAGTCGATCATGCTCAGCATCAAAATCATAGCCACTTTGTGTCGCATTCAAAAGCATAGCCGGGTAGATAGGTGTCTGAAGGTGATGATGATCATGATGATGACTATCGAAGGTACCATCATGTGATTCGCCATCTGCAGCTGTCCCAGCGGTGGAACGGGTATCATCGCTGTCAAGATTGATCTCCACCACATCCTTATCAGCTTCAGGATTGCTACTTGTCAATCGTCCACTTCCATCAGGTGGCGTATCTACCGAAGATGACATGGATCGTCGATTGGTCATTCGTTTGTTCGAGAATTGTCGTCGTAATAATGAATGCAAGGAATGTTGATAGGCTGAAATACCCGCTGTGTTGACATTCTTGATCGCTTCAGGTGATGCACTACTCGTACCCGTTGATGCATTGGATCCCACTGGAATGGTCAATGGTGGTGGCTGTGGTGGTGCTGCTGAAGATGAAGAAGATGCTGTAGGTGGGGTATCGGCCACTGGATTCGGTAAAGCACCACTGACAATACCAGCCAATTCAGAGTTGGACATGTTTTTCAACATGTTCATAGACGATCTTCGACTCGCACGTTGTGATGATCCATGTGCAGTATAGCTCGCTGATGCTGATGGATTGGATGGTGATGATGATCCAGAATTGGTTTCATATCGTGTTGCTGCTGACATTTTGCCTATAAATAAATACATCAATCTATTAGCGTTGCTTATTTTTAGGCTATTTGAATTGGGTGCTGATACTTGCCTCGTTCCAAATGAGTAGTTGGACTTCCTCCTCGAGGCGATTGGAATAATCGTGGTGACGATGCAGGTGAATAATATTCATCCGTCAACATGCTTGAATCCGTGACCACTGATGAAATGGAAGATGCTCGTCGCTCATGATAGGGCACACCAGGCTGCTGACTAGTATTACTTTGTCGCTTGGATCCATACCATTGAAGTGATGAGATGCTGTGCGTATCCGTTGAAGTCGTAGAAGCCATGTCATCAGTGTCTCCAATGTTGTTATCAATGAATGATGATCGTTTAGGTGGTGGTCGCATAAACGATTGATCCGTGTATGATGATGATGCTGATGAAGTAGGTGTAGTCAAATGATCGATCCTTGCTTCACGTAATTTCGATATGGATCCTGATTTGTGAGCCAATATTGAAGGACGAGTCATTGGTGGTATATCAGGTTGTTGCTGTTCATGGTGATCCACTGCTGCTGCTGCTGCTGCTGTACTAGTACGTTTAGGAATCATCATCATTTTTGGTGACCCAACAGGTGATGAAGCTGATGATGTGATATTTAACCCATCGACCATGGATCCCTTTCTGCTTTTGGCTAATCGTAAACTTTCAGTGATGGGTGTGGAGGGTGATGGCGGAATCGTACCATCTGGGTTGACAGCTGGGTGTTGTTGTTGTGATGTTGATCCACTACTACTGGCAGCGCTACCATCAATCCAACTGGCACGCTTTGATTTGACCATGTATTTTCCACCACTTCCAGCAGGAGGACTTGCATATCTTGGCGAATAGGCTCCACTCGATTGAAGTTGCTTTGGTGATCGAGGACAACTTTGATGTGAAGAAGACGCGCTTAAATGTGCTGCGGTAAAGGGTTCTGTTTCACTGCCAGGGCTACTGCTATATCCAGCTTCCATAGGAACCTTGCGTGCAAGTGTACTCTGTTGGTGTTGATGTTGTTGCTGTTGTTGAGAAGAAGCTTCACTGCCTGTCGGTGATGGATGCATTGTAGAAGGTGTTATTTGAAATGAAGAACGTTGTTGCTTTCTACTGGTGGTTGCAGTCGTTGCTGGTTGCTCATTGGAATCTTCACACGATGACGAGAAAGATGATCGGCTGGTGCGTCTTTTCAAAAGGAGTGGTTGTGGTATTGGCACACTACGCACTTTGGTGGAGGTGGACGATGAAGGTGTGTTGGAGGTGGTAGGTGGACTCGTTGAAATCGGGCTCGATTGTACGGAGGGATCGGAAGCTGGAGAAGCATGCGGGTGGGTCATTGTCGATTCTCTTCTTGCTAAAGAGGCATTGGATGACGTGATTGATGAGGATGGAGGCGGTGATGGGTCACCCGGTTTATCGTTGTTGGTGGACTCCATTGAAAGTGTTGAAGCACGAGTCTTGAAAATTCACTGGGCGCGCTACCGGATATAAATGCTGCTGGTCTCTCCCACACAATGAGCACTTGTTTCCAAGCCCATTCATGCATCATGCATCTGATTCTTTTATTACCCTTATCCCACACCCCTTTTATAATAAAGTGATATATAAACAAAGATGGATGAATCGTATACCTTGTTTTGTATTGATCCATACTATTGGGTGCCATCCCAGGGAATATATCACCGGCTGCATGCAATCTTGACCGATATAAGCATCCTGACCAATCTTATATGTACGTATGTATCAAGGCATTTGATCAGCTAATATGAAAACGCACAGACACCACCCATCCATCATCATGATTGACATTACACTACAGCACTGATCCCCTTATCATATCATATACCTGTTTCATGACCATCTTACATATTAAACGTCGATCCGCAGGTCTATAATGTCATCAATAATCTCAAATGCAGCTATCTTATTAGGCAACTTGAGTGTGCTACCAAAGCTAATGAGTGATTCTTGGCAAGGATTGTAATTGCTAGATGAAGCCAAATCCTCTAGTACATAACCTTAGTGCTATACTCCATGACCCAGAACCCCCATTAAGACCCAATACAGCTGTATCAGTGAAACACCCCTGCCACAATACAATATTCCCGCTTAAAGACCCTCCATTGTTCACTACTTTATAATGATTGAAGAGTGTTTTTATATATATGCATATGGATGAAGGAGAGAATGAGAAGAGAAACTAAAACATAAACTACAATGCAGTGCCTCGCTCGAGATTTTCTCTGATTTCCTTGGTATACTTGTCGTAAAAACGTGCAATCTTTTGGTTGAAGACGCGGTTCTTCTCGTTGATCCAAGAAATGTCGTCTTGAATCTCCTTGCGCTCGCGAGACCGAGTTTCCCGTGTATGGATCTCACGCTTCACACCTTGTACCAATTTATCGATCGCCTCCTTGGATGGCTTGTCGTCCAGTGATCCATAGTCGACATTATTTGCAATGGCATCAATATTGGAAGGATCTTCACCGTTGCGGATGGCTCGTTCAATGCTCTCCAATTTCTTCTCGGCATATTGTCCCAGATCAGGCTTGAGCTCTGAAATCAGCTTTTGATACTTTTTGTGTGCAAGTTGATTGTAATCTATAATCGCAAAAAGAGTCAATCGCCTTGTAGCCGATAGCAACCCAATATCCCTATCACATACCTGTAAAGCCAACATTGGCTCGCTCAGCCTTCTTCGCCATCTTTTCCTCCCATGCTTCAACCGATTCAGCAGAAAACTTCCAAAACAACTTTCTTTCATAGTCTTCGCCATCCTCAATTGCTTTCTATAAAACATTCAAACCATGAGTATCCAGTAAAATGCAACTTGATGTAGCCATGAACATTACCTGTTTCTCCAAAAGCTTCTCGGCTTCTTTACGTTTTCGTTCCAACTTGGCTTCATATCGAGGATTCTCTTTGCTGCGTTGAAACTCAAGGTTGCGATCACGACGATTGCCTTGCTCAACTTCGGTTGCCTATGATACATTGCAAGTGTTAAACGCCATCCAACAAGTACGAATAGGAATGCTTACTCGTCGTCGTCGTAACTCTTTGAACTTTTGCATTTTGTCGTTTAAGCTGCCAGCGTCATTCTTGTCGTTGTTGTTGTTGTTGTTGCTGCTGCTTCCAATGTTGGTCTCATCAGGTGAAGTGCTATCTTTTTCGTCGACAATAGGCTCATCGTCCGCTTTGGATCGTTTGGATTGGCTTTGTTTGCCTTTATCAGCTTTGCGTTTGGGTGGCATGGATTGAGAAATAGAAGAGAGAGAGTGAGAGAGAAAGAAATCAGTTCCCGACGCTGCTGCTACTTGGCTCGGCATTCAAAAAGAAGAGAGAGGCCATACACATTATTTCCCCTTCACCCTATTTTAATGCTTTTCATAATATGGACTATCTGGAATGAGAGGATGTCTTAAATCACATAATTCTAATAAATGGCAGTGGGTCTTGAGTCGATCCATGGTGCTTGTATTGGCAATACGGGATTGATTAGGGCATACAAAGAGCCTGAGATTAGAACATTGGGCTAAGATGGCATCAATGGTGACACTGGTGATTGTATTCAACTGCACAATGGTACGTGGCGGTATCACCACAATCTCTTGAAGAAGTGGATTGGAATTGATTACAGCAGTTAAGCCTTCATCTGATATCAAGCTGCTGCTATTGCCAGTAATGACCAACGATAAGAGCCGTGAACATGCGTTAGCAACACAAACGACATGTCGATCGGTAACAGCTGGACAATCATGTAGCACAAGCCGCGCCAACTGGGTTGGTAGGTGATGTAATATGACGTTGTTGACAATGCGGGAACTGCAGCTGATGAGCTCGATGGTGGTAAGTGCTTTGGCATGTGCCAATGATAAAGGATCGATGGCTATCTCTTCCACTTGCTGTATTCGTAAACTTTGTAGGCGACATGGAATGTTCAATACCGATGGTGTCAAACAAGATACGCTATCAATGTCGAGATGTTGTATCCAATCCATAATGCAGGGTGACCTTTGAAAATGTTCAAAAGCGGGCGTATGCGTGATACGTAACCGTCTCCAGAGTTGTTCAAGTGCGACTTGGCACAGTTGAGGGCATACGAGAGAAATCTCTTTGAGTGTGGGTTTGTCGTCTATGTGGTGGATGATGTTGAAAATGATCTCTAACGGTAGAATGCATGAAGACGTATTGTTGTTGGATCGACCGGAAGAAAACACAATTTTTGGATAAGGCATAAAAGTGAATGTTGTTGGGTGGATGATCTTTGTAATATTAAAAGGAAGGGAAATAAAGAGACGACCGGGAATAATGATGCAGCTTTGTCTTTTTTAACTTAAAATGGTGCATTTTCAAGAGAACGCCATATGAACATCACCATGGTTACTGTCATACACCTTCGCACATATATGTATCTTGGTTGACATTCAACCATGCGGATGGAAGGAGTAGTGGTTTCCTTTTTACCTAGCATTCGCCGCATCGACATACAACGCCCGCTCAATTTTGAGCAGTAGTAGCTTATTGGTGGCACTCATGCAGTATCACGTAAAAAGAAACCTTGTCGTAAGCCATCATCATGATAAACCACGCGTACATAACGTGTTTTACTTGTGGGTTGCATTCGCGTCGCCGATTGAGATTGCGTTGCACACGAGTTGCAAGAAGACGTGGTCCCTGTTGTACATTGACATTATCCGATAACCAACATTTCAAACATCATGCAGCGCTATAAACTACTATCCAAACGAGCAAAAATGGTATACAACTTGGCTTTCGTCATGGATAGGCATGGTCGTATACCATAGTCAAAGAAAATGGTTGCCATGGATACGCTATGTATGTCTTTCTTTAACCCCATCTTGACCGCGGATACGTATACATAGTACAGGTGATGATGATCCTTCAAGTTGTTATGCGTGTACTATTACCAAACACGGTTCACGTTTCCAGCAATCTGGCACACTATAAGAATTCATTGGCCAATGCTCAACAACACGAGTTCCCCTGATTGCTTGCTTATGCATCTGCAAATGATATGTAGGAGAGGTCATTTTTATATAGATTACTTCTGCACTGCAAGACATCTGCTTCCTCTGCCTCTCTCACGTGGCATATGAAAAGCCATTGAGCATAATATTGATGGTATATAGATAGACAATGAGAGTGTGTGTGACATATTGTAAGAATAGCTGTGTGGTGAATACGATGGGATGATTGAATGCTACTGCTAAGAATGATGACTGTGGGTAAACGTTGTTCAGCATGTTGGTAACAAAGGACTATTGTTCGACCATGGAGAAGCCGAACCGTCACTGAATTCCGATAACGTTGAAGGAGAGGATGCTTCTTGCAAGTGCCAATTTGACATGCGATCGAGCAAGACTTGGTAGACACGAGTCGCTCGTCGCCATTCTGTTTGAAGGTCATTGCGAAAAGATGCGATGCGAGCACGGTTGGTTGAAGGCGGGTGTTGCCTTTCCATATTGGTAAGAACGTGAGAGAGAGCATGAAATAGTCGTAATAGTTTGTTAAATGTTGTATTGATATATGCTCTTATGTCATCTCGTTGTCCTCGTTGATACAAACGAGAGGATGTGCTGAAACGCTCGAGTTGTAAAACGATTGATCTTGCCTGATACAAGCATCGTAAAAACCCAACGCTAGTATCTCCTCCTAACTGTGTAGGTCTAAAAGAACGCACTGCCATATCATGAGTGAAGCAAGTAATAAACGTTGTTGTGTGAGATGGAAGAAAAAAAGAAAAAGTCCATTTTATTCAGTCAAACCAAGGCATAAAAAGCGAGACAGAATGGCTCGTCAAGAAATGTTCTTTGTCCTTCTATAGAAAGAGTGAAGAACATTTAAGAAAGTAATGTTTTTTCCTCATCCCTGGTCACCAAATCAAGATCAGAAATTCGCTGGGTATTGCTATTACACCATGAGAGTGCAGGATAGTGTTTTAAAAGATGGTAGGATAAAGAATGTATAAGAAACAAGCTCTGATGACGTTGATGGAACAACTAAGAAGATGCTAAGGCTGGTGCACAGACTCCTTTCTATGCCCTCTGGTGTCGATTTTACGTTGCTTCTTGCTTTATTTGGCATGTCAGCTAACAGTATTGTGAGCACCCATTTACTTGGTAATGGGGACATCCTATCGGGAATCTGAAATTAAGCTATGCAAGTAGTTGTCTTTTCGGCTATTGTACAACCACCCCTTACATGATGTATCCTAAAACCCATGAACTGTCAAAGTCGTCATGGCTATTATTACCCGCTTCGTTGATTCACATGCCTACGTCCTGCTATTGTATTGGTAACCTTCCCCAATCTTTGATAAGGCGACTCTTCTCGTACATGTCACGTGACAATCGTTTTGATAATTATTTTGATAACGGCTATCAGCCACATCCAACATCCCATTTTATTGGATACCCTTGTTGTTTTGATAATATGCATACCGATAGTGCTATTTTCCTGCGTTTGCTTGCGTACTTTTATTGGATAACAGCATGATCGTGTAAGGTAATCACACGATACCCTACCACATGCATATACCAACCTACAACGTTGCGAGGCCTCATTAGAAAAGAAAAAGCCAAGAGATCATTCACAATAATAACGAACCACCTATGCTGAAACATTGCCAGCAGCATCCGAGGTTGGTGGTGGATTGTTGTGGAGAATCACCATTACCAATCATATGCCAATGATAGCGATCTAGGTACGAGTGATATGATTGGGTCGATAAGCGCTGGTGACTCGAGACGGAAGTTCATTCTGGGGAAGAAAATAAGGCCAGCCAGCAAAATGGTGGGGAGATTGTGATCAACACACCCTACCCAAAAACTCACAACACGCTTTACAAATGGATGATTTCAAATGTGCGATATGTATCTCTTTGTATAAGGATGATCAACATAGCATCAGAGAATGCGTCATAAGACGTATGCAAAGTAAAGAATGAATGTGTGCCCAAAAGGGGAATAGAAAGAGAGATGAGTCTTGATTTGCGTGGTTACACAAATTGTGAGAAAGCCAAACCTTGCTCTCGGGTGTTGAAGGAATAGATGAAGGGCCCATTTAAAAACGCAATGGCCCATCGCCCTTTTCTTTACCCCTTTCATCCACACCCTCAACACACAGATCACCCGCATATATTAAATACATGGCCGACTCGCTATTTTCATCCGGCCTGTTTTTGCCACATTCACCTGCCTCATCAGCTGGTGATTCTTTGGAGACACCAACATCACTCTTTCAGGATTTCCCTCCACTGAGCACACTCGACATGGCTACCTCTTTGGAAGATCCTCTCACCTTTGATCAATTTCTCAACTTTGAAGAGGATCAACAACAACATCAGCCACCATCACCAGTGTCACCACCATCAAGCACTGTTAGTATGAGTGATGATGCTTCTCCCAACAACCAGGCACCACAGTCGACTACTACAGGCAAACGACCAGTGCGACAAATGGAGTGTTACAACTGCCATGTCACAAAGACACCCTTATGGCGTCGTACACCTGATCGTGCTCATTCACTTTGCAATGCCTGTGGTCTTTATTACAAGCAATACAACCAGCATCGACCATTGCATATCCGACAAAAGAATCCAAGCAAGAAGCAACAGCAACAGCAGCAGCAGGCTAAATTTGCTGCCACTGCAGCCGTTGCAGCCAATCTTTTGCGCCCATTATTGCTGGCAGCACCTCCGCAACCCCAACCATGCACAGGAGCTTGTTTGCAACCTGCTGGTCACTGCCAATGTATCAATGCCAATGTCATGTTTAAAATGGCTAATGTACGTCCACTCGCTATACGTAAACCTATTGAGTCAGCATCCTCAGCCCCTTCACTTGGTGACAAGCGTACATACTCTCATTTGGATGATGATACATGGGATGTTCCTCAAAAGAAAATGTGCCAACAACAACCATTAAGTGAGATGGATGATACACGATTCAAGATCTTGCTCAGCCATATGAACGAGCAACAAATGCATGGATTCCTCGAAATGTTGGAGCGACGTTGCGACATCTTGCGGGCCGTGCTTTTTCCGAAGGAAGCTTAAACATGTCGGACTCCCCCATCCGATCTAATTCAACATGAACAAAAAAAAAGTACATTGCAACTTCTCTCCCCTCTCGCCCTTTTTTCATACACGCACACACACACCCCTCTTTTTCTGTATACATACACTTTTCTCTTCTTTGTAAATGTTTCAACAACATATCACCCATCTATTATACTTGTAGTTATACCGATTCAACAGCATTTCAACAGCATATAAAAGATTTCATCTTTTTTCCTCCTCTTGTAAATCTCATGTCAATGATGATGCATCTTTTTTTTCTATCAACACGTCTTTGTTTACATGGTGTGCATCCATACCATCGTCTGGCCCTGGTATTTTCATGGATGCATTCATTCAAGTTCATGTATCACGGATCTTGTTTTATTTAGCTGTAGGCTTAAACATGAACGTGGTCTAAGTTGGATACTACATGGATCCGATGGAAGGATGGGCCTACCTCGAGGTATGTAACAGGTAGCTACTTTCAAGTTGGACAGCCTAATTCGTATCCTTTTCCACGTTTACGCTGCTTCTTCTTCTTCAACTGCATCTCCGTTGACTTGGCAATGACACGTTCAACAACTTCTTCGCTACGATTTGCTCTCCAACGATGACACCACGTACCTGGCACTGTCGACACTCATTCTTCACGAGCTATGCAACGAACAATGAACGCTTGTATTTATGCTCGAGTTCCTGGTCAAGCGTTGTGACATTGAGGAGCCATTCTCAAGAGGTGTTTTGCTGGTGTTGCACTACAGCATGTTGGTGATAATATGCATCAGCTTTATCTATTACACAACAAGTGTGCGCCATACGCGTTGACCATGATCATCCCTTCATTCACCAACACACGCATCACTATTCTCCAATACACTACCACGGATGATTTTGTATCACGATTCACCCTATTATCAAGGTACAAAAGAGAGTGGATGGATCTATTGATCAAGAGATGGAGATTAACAATGTTGATCATTTAGCTGGAGCCGTGCTATGTCATATCCAGTCCGGATGATATGGCAGCCATTGATACGATCATCAACTTCCGCCATGCATGGTTCTTTGTCAACATCACTTCCAATAAGCGAATGGAAAAGGAAGCGCAACAGCAGCAATCTCAAAGCCCTTCAATCAATGGACTCGTGGACGGTGTATGTATGTGATAGGAGACATGATATGAGTAAGTGGTACTTGGCATAGGGAAGTTTATTCTGAAGGACAAGGAAATTAAGATTGGATAGTAACTTAGAATATCACCATACACGAGCTGAGTCTGGATGATGGGTACACGTGATTATTCAGGGACACGACACAGCCATTGGACTTGTGGATGGTGGATGTGATCAAGCTGGATTGATTATTTTACCATGCCGGTATCGCAAAAGGAGGATCAACGCAGTACTTATTGGTATCGACACCTTTTCGGGATGGATCGAAGTTAAAGCCATGCCAAACAAGACAGCCGCTGGAACCACCTTATTTATATTGTCGACGTGGTGTCCCTAAGATAATCGTTTCTGATATGGATGCAATTGAATGTGGAAGTCGCTAAGGTGCCTGGCATGCGTATTACAACTGGATCAGCTTGGAGACCTGAGCGTCAAGGCCAAGTAGAACGCGCAATAGGAAACATGAGGCGGATTATGAACAACTCGCTTTTCAACGTGCCCGCAATCCTCAAGAACGTCCCTAGCACAGCTACAATGTGGCACGATATCATCGAGCTACTGCACGTGATGGTGATCGGCGTATCAAGCCATTTATGAAACACCTTGATTCCCTCCCCCTAATCCCATTCCCCTTGACATTCAATCCCACTATTATCGCCTCATCGATCCAACCACCAAATCAGGTCTTACCGTTGACTCCTTCAAACGCAAAGATTATCGCTACACTCCTTTGGAGATTACTTCATCATCGTCTTTCCAGCCGCGAACGCTTGCATCGTATCATTCCTGCCACATGTGAATCGAATGTCTGCCTTATTTGCGTGTCCTTCGCTACAACAAGCATAGTCCATGTAGTGGTTCAGGCACTACATCCCTAAGTGCTGGGTATAGCTGTAGCTCAGATTAGATTTATGATTCTTCGTTCTATCACATAAATGTCCAGAACACCTATTGAGTCTCGCGTACTCATTCAACTTTATCAATCACACTCACTCACTCACTCACGATTACACACACCAGCACAGTCCACTCTAGCTACACGTTTTTTTTTCGTTACCCACTCCGCCATACAATGGGGACATGTGTCTACATTATTGACACCATGTAAGTGATCCACATCTTGCCCATATGAGCTGATAGTATGATACTCGAGTCATCACATTGAATCCAAATTCATTCAAGGAAAAAGTCGAAGAATAGCATATGGCAATGAGGATGTTTATCAAGTAAAAAATATGATAAAGGAACAGCATTGATAATTGTTGGATAAGGTACGGGTGAACCTCGTAAAGGTAACAGGGATAATTGTGTTATTGTATCCTTGGTCGCTGCCGTCATAAATATCCTTCATCCGTGATTGCAAAATAGCTGCTGCACGCATTGAATCGGGTACTCCGTATCTTCCATGGCTGTACAACACCTTCCTCAATGCCATCCAATCCATCATCACCCTCACCCGTATCCACGTGATATGATACATCGTTCCTGTTCACAACGCGACAAGCAACCAAAGCGACATCCCATGTTTCGCCATCACTGCACTTGATTGCATCCATCCATCCATAACCATTGCAAGTCCAATAAGAAAGAGCCATGTGATCGCTGTTGATATGCTTCCCTTTCCATCCTGTTGCTGATCTATCACTTTCTTGGTCGTTTTCCATGCTGTTCAACCAGGCAAAGAGCGTCGTTGATAGCTGATATGGCATCGTCCATTGGTATCAGTATGCATCAAAGCAAGTTGCTGCTCATAAATAAAGCTGCTTCCATACAATGGCTATCTGCTATTCACGTGACAAAGGCCACAAGTCAAGTTGCTGCAAGTAACTTGAGACAATGGATAAAGATCTTCCTGATCGCAATTGCTGTTACGTTTGTTTGTGGCAGAGGAGTGTGCAAGAGCGCGTGTGTTGCAGTAGAGTGGCAGGATTGTGAACGCTGCACAAGACAATGGAGTAAAGACCTCGCTAATAGCAACTGCTGGAATGAATGCTGTTTCGATTGGTGTGGTAGAAGAGTGTGCAAGAGAGCGAGTGCGTTGTAGTAGTAGAGTGACAAGAAGGCTGTGTACACCCCATGGAGTTGCCATTCAGTCGAAGACAATCGGATCAATGCAGTTGTAGGATTGACATGATGGGTTGAAGCAGGACAATCGTTCACATGCGGTGGATGGGGCAACAGTTGAGAATGGAAGGAAGAGGGAAGAGCTGGAAATTAAGTAGGCTGGATTTGATGTTGAATGATGTTTCTTTGTTTGAGCATTGTTCAGTCAAATCCCCTCGGATCAAGAAAGTTCAATGATGGGAATGATGGGCTGGAGCAAGACAATTGTTCGTATGCATTGGATTGGACAACAAAGGTGAATGGGAGGTGTGGGCTATCAAGTGGCAGTTTACAAATAACTTTGCAAAATGATTTTTGTGAAATTGGATGATGTTTTGTGTTTGAGCGTAACTCAACCAAAAAATCCTCTCGGATCAAGAAAGTTCAATGATGGTGATGCTGGGCTGGAGCAGGACAATCGTTCGTATCCATTGGGTTGGGTAACAATGGGAAATGAGTTGAATGAGCTATCAAGTAGCAGTTTACATATAATCAATCAATTTAATCTTTCTTAGATTGGATGATACTTCTGTGTTTGAGCGTTGTTCAGTCAAATCCTCTCGGATTAAGGAAGTTGAAGGATGGAAGTGATGAGCCGGAGCCGGAGCATCGTTCACATGTATTGGATTCGACAACAGTGCCGATTGGGAGGAAGTCGCTATTAGCTGGCAATGAGCTGTTACCAAATAGTGTATAAAGTATCATCCATTGTCCCTTCCATTCATGCAAAACTGCTGGGTTACACAAACACGCCCCTCTGCATCTTCGGCCATCCATAGTCATACTACATGACAACGAACAAAGACCTCTTTTCATATAGCATCACGCTTACAGTATATGTAAAACATAAAGGTGCCTGTATCTCCAAACTTCACAATGAAGCGTGGGGTCTTTAATAGAACCATGTTGCTCGGCGGGGTGAAAGCGATCTTGTGTCAAACTATGAAGTCGATCGTGGCCAATCCCAGATTTCGCAATGTCGCCACCAGCCAAACTGGGTCCGGGGCTCAACCTCTTTCGACGACGACCAAAAAATATTTTTTGGGCTAGTTGCGACATTGAACGTGAAACTTTCACACAAGGTACTGTTGGCCAAGCCGAGCACATTGCTCTATTCAAAACCCCACGTTTCATTGTAAAGTTTGGAGATACAGGCACCTTTATGTTTGTAAGTGTGATGCTATAAGAAGAGTGGTCTTTGTTCATTGTCAAGCAGGTGGACCCTGGCAGAGCAAAAGATGCAGAGGGTCGTGTTGTGTAACACAGCTACGTTTGCATGAATGAAAGGGTCAATGTATAATTACTTTATGGATCATCTAGGAACAGGCATGTATTGCTATCTAACGGCCACTTTTATCCAATCATCATTGTTGCGAGATCCACTGCATGGGAACGATGCCCCTGCTCTAGACATTCATTTCCATGATTAAAGTAGGTTGATCCGAGCTGATTTGACTGAGCTGCGGTCAAAGAGAGATTACATCACTCTGGACATAGAGCACGCTCGATTTAGCTCAACCGATGTAATCTTGTGTGAGCGTAACTCAACCAGATCAGCTCGGATCAACCTACTTTAATCATGGAAATGAATGTCTAGAG